>NW_011371375.1:245552-258364 GCF_000150735.1 Paracoccidioides brasiliensis
GAAAGAATCTCTCGTATAGCTCTGCAAAGAGTTTTGGCAAAACTCAGATATTTGGGGAACTCAGATGAAAAATATCCTCCAAATCCATCTGCACCCATGGTCGCTTCGCTTAAATCTTGCAGCATCCCTGTGGGAATCAGTGAACCACTCTTTTCTCAAGTAAACTGTTGCTCGGCGAAGAAAATTCAGTTGTTAGGATGCGTTCAAATCCACCAGTTCCTTATGCCTTGTTTGGTATTTGTGATTTTTCTCATGACTTTCCGGCGCATCATTTGTGTACTATACTATATGTCCTGACCAGCCATGTAGCTGATCTAACTTCTGCATTGCTGTAATTTTTCCCAACCGTTGACCGGCACACTGCCAGATAAGGACGTAGAAGAACGACTCAAGATCATGTCGATATAGAGCAGCACCTCAATCGCTATGAACTCCATCGTGCCAGTCAGGTGCTGTGCGCTGCTGCGCTCACTGCTGACTTCCTTGACAAGATCCGGATCAATTAGCATGCCTCAGTGACCTTCCGCCATTTGAGGATCGGTTCGGATATTGTTATATTGTTTTCTGAAATATCCTGATGAAGAATGTTCCCATCCAGGTGAAGAGATCGATGCACCTCTGTTGCATCATGAAGCGCTGTGAGAAGCTCCAAGGATGACCTGTAGTCATAGATTGCCCAGCCAGCAGGTGAGATTACCAGACACCAGAGGACACAGTCGTCATGGAGTTCTTCACCATTCCTGGTGAAGAGGCTCGGCTTGTGCGCTGAGTGAATGGAGAAAGCTGGTTCATTCTCTTCCCGGGTGTCCCTTGATGGTTGATTGATGAAATACGATTGTTTGAACGCCTGCATCCCCTCATCTGGGGACCTGCATTTCCTGGAAGATGACTTTCGACGGATATCTAAATGACAGGACTCGGTGAGGGGCTGAGATTGATGAAACGAGGCTGCACCGGGGGGGGGGGGGGGGGGGGGGGGGGGGCCCCCTTTTTTTAAGACCTGGTGCGTGTCATCAAAGCCATGTCGCACTCATGTCAGCGACGCTGGTGATGGTGCTGTGGCCAATAATTCTTGGGACCCCTTGGACATTTTCTGACCTGCTAGCTCGAGGAGTTCCACCTCCGGGTGCTGCTTGTCTGATACCCATGAGAACTAGACTACACCTTCCACCTGTCCTTGTTTGCAAGAAAACATATGGTCCCACAAAACACGATGGCATGTTGAAAGAAATGCAATTCACCCAGCTGCAGCACCATTTCCTCTGAGGTCCCAGGTCCTCTGGCAGTTATTGATTTGCTGCCGCCTTCATCCCTAGAAATTAAAGTGTTCAGTCCCAGCTCCTCATCACTCATCGTGGTATAACCCACATGCACCTGAAAGAACTGTCTTGAGTCCTCATAGGCATTGATGATGCTCTGAGCTGTAGGGACCCGAGCAGTCAAGCACCGACGCATCCATCTTGGTCCCGCAGACAGCGAATGCGTGGACGAACCGCTGGGTGGGCTGGGTGGTAAAAGACCTCACACACGTAGTGGCCCATCTGCAGCAGAGTGTTCCTTTGGCCCTGATCTCCTCCTTGGGACTTTCTGAACTCGCCAACCACCAGGACGTGCCTTCAGTCATGTTTGTCCTGTGAGGGGCTCCCACCCCTAGCTCTCAAAAGAAGGTTGACTTGTGTCACTCCGCCTTCGAACTGGTAAGATTTGCTTTGCTCTCCGTGGTGAAGTAGGTGCTGCGTGATTCTGGGAGAAGGTCTTCTTGAAGATGAAACCATCAGGCAAGAACATCATTATGCGTAGAAGGATCAGGAAACTGGGCCCAATTGCCATCACTGTCTGCGGCCAGCAGCCATCAACAGATGACAGATGTGGTACCTGCTCTGCTGCTCCAGTCTTTTCCCTCAAAGGGACTTGTCAAAGAAGCCCTTGACGTCTTGAAATGTGCAGTCATGTATCTCCTCGAAGATTTTCAGATTCACCAACCCACGCTGTTTCTGCGATGACGAGGTAGATTTGACTAGCGTGCTGTCAAAGAAGGGGGGGACGCTCACCGATGGATTCGTTCGTGAGACAGTGTCAATGAAATTAAATACAGATGTCAACATTCCGTTTTTCGACATCTTGGATTTCAACGTCTGTTGGCCTTTGGATGACCAGGGATACCAGCATCCGGTAGTGGTTTCCTTCTACCCTTTGGAGGTGCTTGAATAAGTGTGCTAGATCAGACGCCATATTTCCATGATTTATCCGCGAGCGAAGGCTGTATGGGCTGTATTCTGCATCCTCTCCCTGTTAAGGGTAGACAGGTTTTGAAATCTCATTTTGATAGAGTTGGTCAAGGCTATCAACAGCGCCATCATAGGAAATTAGACGCGACTCCTAGCTTCTTTCAGCTTCCTGAAGCACGCCTCGTAAACAATTGACTGAGTCAGTTAGAGGATGGTTCCTTGATAACGTCACCATCTCACTGTGAAAGTTCCGCCATTTTGACGGCATAAAAGATCCTTAATTGCAAGGGGAGAAAAGCCTGGCTGGTAGTCAATATTTATCACCTAACATTCTCTTGCAAATGACTAAGCATGGAGTTCTCCCCTCAAGGACTGATCCTTTCTGAAAAGACGAAAACTTCAAGCAAATGATGATGGGGAGGCGTTGAACTTATGTAAATGAACACCAGTAATTTCGTGGCAACTAGAAATAGGTGATAATCCCGGAGGGGCGGTGAGATGGGACAGAAGTATTGGTTGATGAATACGAGAAATAGAGGTAGGGCCAAGTCATCTTGCCCGACTTTTTCGGCTGAACAAAAGCCATCTTTTCCCGGACCCTCATCCGTCCCTCGATTAAGAGGTCTTTCCGTAGTGATACGGCATAGCTAGAGTATTCAAAAAGAAATAACGGTTGATATGTTTGAATGCGGTCGTAAGCGATATTTTCTTGAACACGAACTTCTCTCCCAGGCGCTGTAGCGTTGGAGATCACGCTGATGGCCTCCAGGGAGAAATATATGAAACTTTCAGTTGTAGAATGCCTTCACTTCCGGGATGTCAAACCCGTTGGGGCAGAACCTGGCTTCAGTCAGCAAGGACAGAAAGGAAAAAGATATGTTACATTAACATTATGGTAACATAATCCGACAAAGAGAGTTTGTTCCAGACCGTTCTCACGCCACTTTTAAATGTTGTCTGCATATTCTTCGGTAGGCCCCGCCTTTCGCATGCCCTTCCAAAGTGACTGCAGGTAAGCCCGTAGTGAAGCTGTTCTGATGACCAGCACCCTTCCCCTTGGAGTGGACCACAGTCATCACTTTGTTAGTGAATTTAGCAGAGGATTGAAGCAGATTGTCTGTATCCAATCAGCCTAGAACTGCGTAAAAAACGGAAATTAGAAGGCTGAGGAGAAAAATGAACAACAACGTGATCACTATTCAGGGAGGGAACATGGCGGTATTTAAAGAATGGTACACCCGTCACGATCAGGATGAGCCCTTTATTTTTGGAAATGAGAAGTGCCTGGACCTGTGTGATTTGAGTGAAGTGAGGTTATAAAAAAGGACTTCAAATTCTAATCAATACCATTTTATAATTAGAACTATTTTTATTTGTAAGTAATATAAGTTATTAATAACTATTTCTTTCTTTATTTGTTATAAAAATTTATAACTTACTTTCTATTTTAAATTGTAAATAACTTAAATATAAATTTTATATATAAATTTTATATAATAAAAAATTATTTTTTATAATTTTTAATTAAATTTTTTAAAATTAAATTTTAAAATTTAAAATAATATTATATAATTTTATAATATTTTATAACTTATAATTTTTAATAATTATATTTAATTTAATATATTTAATATTTATAATTAATATTAAAATATTATATTATTTTTAAATAAATATATTTTTTATAATATTTTTATTATTATAATTATAAAATTAATTTTATTAATTTTCAATTTTTTTAAATTATATATATAATCTAATAAATAATTTATTAGTTAATATAAGTATTTATTTATATTTATATTTAAAATTCTATTAATTAATAAATTATTTAATATTTTATAAAAATTTTTAAAAAATATAAAAATTATTATTATTATTATTTATATTATAATTAATAAACTTATTAAATAAATTAATTAATTAAATATAAATATTAATTTTAATAATATTGATAAATTTTCAAATATATAATTATAATTATATAATATTTTTATATATAATAAATAAAATAATATTATTTAAATTTAAATATATTTAAAACTTTAAATTAAAATTATAATTAAATAATAATTATTTATTATAATTATATTAGTTAAAAATTTAATTAATAATATTTAATATTTTAAATTTATTTTTTTAAATTTATTTTATATTAAATAATAAGTTTATACTTTAAAATAATATAATATTTATAATATTTTAATAACTATATAAATTTAATATAAATTTTATAGTTAATTTATTAAATATTTTAGTTCTGTTATATTATTTCTATATTTTATTATTATTATATTATTATTTTTACAAGCTTCAGATAAAGTTTCAATGCAAAATTTTATATTATAAATAAATAAAATTATTGCATGATAAAGAAATAAGTATGTTGTTTTTCTATTTCTTTTTCTTTTCTTATTCTTTTTCTTTTTCTCTTTATTTTCTTTCTTTCAAAAGTTAAATATGTTACAGGCAGATCTGTAAAGCTTGGTGGAAATAAGGTTGAAGTTTAAAGCCATTACCATTGTAGCTAGCGGCCTTCCTAATCAGGACTAGCTCTTTAATAATTTCGCACAGTTACCAGGCCCAATGTGCTTCGACGCAACAATTGTAAAATATAGTTATGTAAACTACATGATCTTGCAGCATGGCGAATCGACATATATCGAATATCTGCTCGCTCTCACGGCGCCACCGTCGCCCCCACCCCTTGTCGATTCCAGTCGATGCTCATTGTACAAGATCCCGGTTGCTAGCTCTCCAAGGTACGCACATTTTTTTTCCCTCTACGACCAGTTAGCATCAGGTGTAGCTCATTGCGAGCTATATACCACTGCCGGTTGCCCCTCTCCCGCACGCCAAGTAAGGAGGAGGAGGAGGAGGAGGAGGAGGAGGAGGAGGGAAATGAAAACGTGGGAAGCGGAGAGAAAATATCTAAGAGAAAATGACCTAATGGCGAGCAGCGGGTTCATCCGGCCCTAGCCTTGCCCCATATCCTAGCCTCCCGTCTCCATCCGACAGGAACTTGACCGCCTGCGCTAGACTCACTCTCACTTTTTAAATCTCAGGCTTTCTCCGCATTTCCTCTTCATCGCCACCGTCTGTTTCACCAATATTCCACCTCCAACTTCGAAATATGGGCTCCGTCTCAAAATCGGAACCAAAAGGCCGTCTTCATGGCGGCAACATCAATCCCAATGTTTTGGCTGCCAAGTATGCGGTCCGTGGCGAACTAGCCGTCAAGGCGGAGGAATATCGTGAGAGACTGGCCAATGCTGAAAAGGAAAATATCCAAGACGTGCTCCCTTTCGACAAGGTCATCTTCGCCAATATCGGAAATCCGCAACAATTAGACCAAAAACCCATCACGTTTTTCCGCCAGGTCCTTAGCATTCTCGAGCACCCGGCCCTGCTAGAAAATGAGGAAGCGCTGAAGACCTCCTTTGGCTACAAACAGGATGTCATTGACAGAGCAAAGAGGCTGCTGAAAGGTGTCCAAAGCGTGGGCGCATACAGCCAGAGTCATGGGGTTCCCGTCATACGGGAGAGTGTTGCCAAATTCATCGAGCGCCGCGATGGCTTCCCCGCGGATCCGGCCCGTATTTATCTCACTGCCGGAGCATCGTCCGGAGTCAACACCTTGCTCCATGTGCTCTGCGCTGGCCCAAAAACTGGTGTGCTCGTACCCATTCCGCAATATCCGCTCTATACTGCCACCTTGTCCCTGTTAAATGCCAAATGCGTGCCATATTATCTTAACGAAAGCGACAATTGGGGTACCGATGTAGATGGGATCAGATCAACCATTTCACAGGCCAAGGAGGATGGAATCGATGTCCGTGCCATCGTGGTCATTAACCCTGGAAATCCAACCGGTGCTAGTTTATCCTCGGACTCGGTCAAGGGTGTTATCGATGTCGCAGTCGAATCCAACCTCGTGATCTTGGCCGATGAAGTCTACCAAGCCAACGTCTTCGAGGGAGATTTTACTTCATTCAAAAAGCGCCTGCGACAACTCCAACGAGACTTCCCGAGTCAATATGATCATGTCGAACTAGCATCGCTGCACAGCATTTCGAAAGGCATGGTTGGTGAATGTGGTCACAGAGGCGGTTATATCGAACTCGTCGGCTTCCACGTGGATGTCTTGGAGAACATCTACAAATTTATCAGTATCATGCTCTGCGCTCCAGTCGTTGGACAGTGTCTCGTTGAGATGATGGTTAACCCTCCAGTTGAAGGAGATCCCAGTTTCGAGCTATACCAGAAAGAGTATAATGGCATTCGAGACGGCCTGTATCAGCGTGCCCAAACCCTTTACAAGGCATTCCAGCAGATGGAGGGCGTTGAATGTCAAGAACCTAAGGTATGAATTAACGTCTTCTACGTTTCATAACCTACTGCTACCAATAGAACTCTGTCCTCTACTAACCAAGTCCTCCTATGTGTCTAGGGCGCCATGTATCTCTTCCCAACCATCCATCTACCACCCAAAGCGATCGAAGCTGCCAAAGCAGCCAACCGCGAACCGGACGAATTTTACTCCCTCCGCCTCCTGGATGCCACAGGGGTCTGCGTCGTCCCTGGATCCGGCTTCGGTCAGAAAGATGGCACTCTCCACTTCCGCACCACGTTCTTAGCACCAGGCACTGCATGGACGGATCGCATCGTCAAGTTCCACAAGGAATTCATGGATGAATTTAGATGATGATCTAACCGTTTTAATGTCCATATTTTTCTATTTATTCTTACTGATATTGTGGTTATTTTTCTGGATCATTTCTACCGTGTAAGTTTTGGGCTATATCTTGGGGCTATATCCTGGAGCATTTGATAGATCTCTCTGCTCAGCTTCCATTTTCCCAATGTCCCGTTCTCATTCCCCCATCTGGGCTTTTGGTTTTCCCTCATTTCTCGGCACAGTACCCCCTCTTGCGCCCGCGTTTTTTGGACAATTTTCAATCCAATTATGTGATATATATATCCCAACTGAAATTCGCTTGAAACGATGCCATTGTACTTCTTCTAATTTTCACACCTCATCACTCGAGCGCCAGTATGTTAGCGAATAAACAAGTAGTTTAGCCCGCAGTCAGTTTCGCATCAAAGTTGCATCGCCTAACTCGTCAACGCTGCTGCAACGTTTGAGTTGTCGGAAACCATGGGCTAGTTGATGTTAAATATCATCGCTCATAGTTTCCCATTGCTCCTTTACCCGGGTGACTCGAGCGTTCAACCCTGGCAACCCGCGAAAGCTAACCGAGTGGCTAATGAACACAAAGCGCCAGAAACCCCAGGCACTGGTCAGTTCAACCCGCCACGGTACCCCATCCGGTATACTTTTCCCCGTCCCGTAAGTTCAAGTTGCTGTTTATGTTTAGTTAGTTAACCGGTTGCCCGATTAGCTAACCAGGCTAAGCTTTTTTAGCCAATCGTGGCTTTATGGTTCGTTGCTGCGAAGTAATCTTTAAATCTCCACGAAACTCAAGCGTCCGAACCAATTTGTCCTTGCTTCGGGATGCTCTAGAGGATTCACCGTTATTGGACAACGAGGGCCTTTCTCGGTTTACTTTACGGAGTAAATATGCTTTCCGGCATCCACTGGATGGCTGAATACAGTTCGCAGAACCCAAAGCCAGCTTTCGGATCAGCTCTCCATGCGTCTTAAGGTGTCACTCTGATTGGAAGATTGCAACAACCAGGCTTGGGGGCTGTGGAAAGGAATGCATGGTGTCCCGGTGCGAACCCTATTCCCTGTTAACCCTGGAGGAAGTAAAGTTTGAGTTTTACCTTCATTTATTTTTATCCTCCTTTTTAATTTATTTTCCAAGCCGAGTAAGTTTGAGAGAGAATAACACTAAGAACCCTGGGCTCTCCTCCGCTCTGCTGGGTCTTTACCTTTCACCAACCTGCGCTGGCTCGTTGTCCCCATAAAATCAGCTCTGGGTGTTTGAGAGTGTCTAAAAGTGGCAAATCTTCACTTCAACTTCACTTCTCCTTCAGTGCCAGTGGCTCATCCCATCCACTAACAACAACACGTCTAGTAGCTATGTCGGAAGCTCATCTTGCCACAGAAAAGAGAGACTCCCAAACCCAAGAGAAGACCACTGAAGCAACTGTCACCGCCCAACCTCAAATCGACCTTGATCCCCAAAATGACCTTGAAAACCTGCAGAAAGGTCGCTGGGAACGTAGTTGGCCCATCATCGCCTGTGGCGCTGGACTTTTCTCTGACGGTTACTTGAACAATGTATGTCATGTATCTATCCATTCCGAAATTCAGCATATCACTAAAACTCCTCTTGTAGATTATCGGCTCAGTCAATACCATCCTACGCACCCTCTATCCAGACTCATACATAAACTCCCCCGCCGTAAAAAATGTCCCCTCAATCTCCTTCGCTGGAACCGTCCTGGGCCAGCTCATCTTCGGCTACGTCAGCGACCACTATTCGCGCAAATGGGCCCTGATGATCTCCACTCTCATCCTTATTGTCTTTGCAGCTCTCTCTGCGGGCTCCTACGGCATCAACGGCAGCTCATACGGCCTCTTCGCCGCCCTAACCGCTTATCGCTTCTTTCTAGGCGTGGGCATTGGTGGAGAGTACCCCGCCGGTAGTGTTGCAGCGGCAGAAAGCACAGGTGAACTGAAAAAGGGCCACCGCAACCGCTGGTTCATCATGTTTACGAACCTCCAGATTAACTTGGGGTTCGTTGTTGCCGCGTTTGTACCGATGATTTTGGTTCTTATTTTTACGGAGAATCACTTGCGTGCCGCATGGCGCGTTATGCTGGGGTTGGGTGTTCTTCCGCCGCTCAGCTTGTGCTACTTGCGACTTAAGCTGAATGAACCGGAAGAGTTTAATCGGGAGAGACTGCATACCTATCCTGTTTGGTTGATTATCAAGTATGTATCTCACTTTAATTTTACCCTGGGTAATTTCGTGGCTTACTTATATGTGCTAACTATCCCTCGTTAGACTTTACTGGAGACGACTGGTAAACCTATCAACTGCCATCTACATTTCATGACTGTTTTTGGTAGACCCACTGACTGAGTATTAGTCTGTTGTCTCCGCCATCTGGTTCATCTACAACTTCTCCGTCTACGCCTTCGGTATCTACTCGTCCATCTGGCTCAAGCTGGTCCTCGCTGACACCGCACCCCTGTGGAAATCCTTTGGGTGGAACACTGTCGTCAACCTGTTTTACATCCCCGGCTCCATCCTTGGCGCCTTCGTTTCCGACTGGATCGGCCCCCGTTACACACTCGCAGCTGGTGTCTTCGCTCAGGGAGTCATTGGCTTCATCATGTCAGCCAGCTATCAATATTTAGCTACTCCGCAGCACGTTGCAGCCTTCGTCGTTGTTTATGGGTAACTAGTTTCTCCATCCTCTGCATTCATACTTGCCCTGAGGGTGGCTTACGTGACTGACAACGCGGCCAGGATATTCCTCTCACTTGGTGAATTCGGACCAGGCGATAACGTCGGCATCTTCGCGTCCAAAACCTGTGCCACTGCCGTGCGCGGGCAGTACTACGGCATCGCAGCTGCGATGGGCAAAGTAGGCGCTTTTGTCGGCACGTATTTGTTCCCGATCATCCAGAAAAACGCGCCCAATCAGGTGCGCGCGGGTCAGGACCCCTTCTTTGTTTCAAGCGCGCTGTGCATCCTTTCGGCTGGAATTGCGATATTTTTGTTGCCACACGTTGGGCAGGTGGGTTTCTTCACTCCAATCTGTCTCTCTCTATATATACACTTGTGTGTGCGAGTGAGTGAGTGTGTGTTGGTGCATTCATAACTGACGCACAGATTTTCTACGCATAGGACACAATTACCTTAGAAGACTTGCGCTTTCGTCGCTACCTAGAAGAAAACGGCTATGATACAAGCACAATGGGAAGTAAGGAGCTGCGGGAATTGGAACGACAGAGGTGCGATTCCTCTGGCGGCAGTGCTAGCATTTGAAGGCATACATTCTTCCGACACTGTTGCTGAAGCTAGCGTAGCACATGTACTATAAGCGGTCAATCCATAACGATTTTTATTTTATTCATTCTTCTTGCAAGATGGCGCCGTGCGACACGTGTAGGCTGCCATTTTCAAGCAGTGGTGGGATCTGGACCAGTGATGATGAGAATTCTGGTTGAGAGCATGGCTGGGGGGGGGGGGGAGGGTCCCCTTTGGGCAGGTATCTATGGTAAAGCGTTTTAAGAAAGGTTACACATTGCGGGTGTCAGGATGTCAAGGATTAATCGACCACTCGTCCACGGAAAGCAAAACAGATCCCGGGCCACTCAAGATAAATAGGGATGAGAGACGATGTAGATAAAATTCTTGATGTCGTCGGAACATGACGACATGACTGGCTCACATGTTGATAAATATGATCGTCGGGCAAGTTCAGATATAGAATGTAGAAATTGAAGTTGAAAGTGTTTTTCGAGAAAGTAAAATGCTACAAGAAAACAAAAAAAAAAAAAAAAAAAAAAAAAAAAAAAAAACGATGTGAAAGCAAACGGGCACTGCATGCACGGAAATAAGAAAAGGGGACAAAAAGGGAGCGGGTGGGAAAGAAGAAAATGAAAAAGGCAAATGAAATAATAAGTATCATATGTATATGTATCCTTCATCCCTCTTGACCACGGTCTCGCCAGGGGTGGGTATCTGTTTCTTCAACACGCCAACACACCCGCGAACTCAGCTCAAAGCAGGTTCGTCAGTTAATCAAACAAAGCCGCCTCCTCCAGCACGAAGGAAAACCTAGTTGTGCTCATGCTGTCTTTCTCCAGGCACTCTGCAGCCCGATCAGTGAACTAATGGTACCGGCCAGGCCTATGATGCCATCATCCAGATTGACGTAGCCCAATCCGGAGCTGGGGATGGTGATGTCACAGCAATCGGAGACGAGCTGTGTGAGGACAGCAGTGCGTTCTCTGTAAGGGGGCGCGGAAGGGAACACAGTTAGTAAAATGTGGCGGAGACTAGAACATATATATATAGAGGGGGCGGGGAGGATAAAGGACAGATAGATAGATGGACAGTTACTAACTTCTCAATCTTCTTCCCTTCAACCACACTCTCGCCATCCTTCTTGTTAATCGCCTTCTCCCTCTCCTTCAGCATCCACAACGAATACACTCCCGCCAGCGCACTGCACAGCAACCCCGTCAACCACGCCCGCTGCGCTCTAGCCTGCAATTTCTTCGCGTTGGCAAACTTGCGGATGCCAGCGGAGTCGAGGTAGGATACCATGTCGAAGGACAGGTAGATGCCGTAGCCCAGTTGCCGGCAGATGCCGAGGTATTTGAGCACCGGATCGGCATTGGCGGCTGGCGAGCGCGAGTCTAGCGCTACGGCTGCGGCTTTGAAGTGTTCGATGTTCTTGCCAAAGCGGAGCAGTTTACGTGTCGTGCCGAATTGCTTCTTGATGGCTTCGAAGGGGGCGATGGCGGATTGGGGGTTATTGGTACGGTAGAGGTACCAAGCGTAGAAGCGGGAAAAGTATTGGAGGGTGCGGAGGACCTTGTCGCGGCCAACTGGATATTTGTGAGTTTGGGTTAGTGGTTGTTTTTTTCTTTCTTTCTTTCTTTCTTTCTTCTTCTTTTGGTTTGCTTTTAGATAGGGAGGAAAGGGGATTGGAGTGTTTTAAGATGTATATATGTGTATATATATAAAGTTGTTAGTAAGAGAGGGGGGGGGGGGTTTCATCTGGGGAGAGAGGGCAAGTTGATTCCCCCTTCCCACCGCCCCCACCGCCCCGGCGATCTCTTTACACTCTTCGGCAGCTGTCTTGAAGGCCCCCTCAACCGAACAAAACAGATAACACGACCAAAGGAGGAGAATTGCCCACAAAGGAACAAAAGAAACAGGGGGGCAATGGACATACCCGTAGTAGCCACAAATCTAAGGTAATGGGCCACCGTTGGGTGGTGGGCGAGAGCCGTGACAACCATATTGCCGACGTGTGTGAGGCAAAGGGGGTTTGGCAAAGGAGGTTAGGATAGGACAACCAGCAGCAATCTCCTGGCGCGATGATGATACAGCTGTATACGTAGAGAGGAGAAATGCAGATGAAGATAGAGCTGTATGTGCAGAGTAGAAGTCCAAAATAAAAGGGCCGGAAGGGGTCTAGATAGATATTAGTAAGCCTCTTTCCTTGCAGAATCTCCGATGTAGATCCAAGTGGCCCGGTGCGGCACGTGACAGTAACCTCGGCAATCGGGGGAGTAGGAATGACGTAAGCAAGCTCGGGTGTAACTAACTAAGTTGTAACTATTTGCCGAAAAAGGCGGTTAAAAAAAGGCGGTTACTACCAGGTAATGCCACACACTATTGCTTGTGGCGGGCTATTCTAGGTATATGGGTAGAACGACTGTGTAGAGAACTGGGCTGTGGTAGTAATTGTGATTGTGTCTAGATACCTGACTATGTACATTTTGGTGTTATCTCAGGGGTTCCGTCTGAATGTAGTAGTGACCTATGTGGAATGCATCATGCAAATATATACTCCGTACATCTGCAGTAGATATATATATAAGAGAGAGAGAGAGAGAGAGAGAGAGAGAGAAAGAGAGAGAGAGAG
>NW_011371375.1:259095-259788 GCF_000150735.1 Paracoccidioides brasiliensis
GGGGGGGGGGGGGGGGGGGGGGGGAAGGGAGAGAGATCGTAAATAGACCACTTTTCCTCCCTCCACCCCCACTGTAGATACAATGTCCATGGAAAAATGAAAAATGTATGTAGAAATGTCCAAAAATTGTGCAGGAAATGTATACCAACACCGTAGGCCGTATATATCAGTAACGTAAAAAGAAACAAACAAAAGCTTGAGAGCAATGGCATGGCGTATGCGTGTATGTATGTACAGGGGTAATTGATGTCAAATGTTCATCAACCCAAATGAGAGAAGAAGAAGAAGAAAAGTGAAAGAAATGGTCTGATAGGGAAATAACAGTCACAGAAAACGAAAAAACAGGGGGACAAAAGAGAGAGGAGAGGAGCGACATGAAGGATATAGAACAATGGAATAAAACACGGCCCTTTCTCCAATCAGTCATATACGCTCACAACGATCTAAAGTGCTGCCGTCTAAAAACGAATTACCTTAAAAGAAATTTATATAGCTGGAAAGTATTAGAGACCAAAACACAAATCCAAAACAGAGAGAAAAACCAACACAAAAACATTGGGCGCGTAGTTTGGGTAATAAAACGATTCCGTAGGAATCGTGCAAAAAAAGATGACAACAAAAGAGAAAAGAGAGCAACAGCTCTATAGGGGGGAATATATATATAAATATATATAAAAACTCCTGGGGAATTAA
>NW_011371375.1:259798-260958 GCF_000150735.1 Paracoccidioides brasiliensis
TTTAACACATAAGAACCATGCGTCATCAAGGTCATGATCAGGACTTGAGTATTGTATACCGGAAATTCAATCAAGAAATGAACCAAGGGCTCACTCTCGACAAGCACGCGATCGATGAAGAGGTCCGCTCTCAAGGGAGCCGAAAGAGAACTGAGCACAGTCTCCACCCCAACCCGCCACTGCCACCGTAGACATTAGAACCACTGGGTATGTTGTTGAAGTGGGACTATATCCCCACTCTGGCCGTTGGTAGCAACCGAATACGCAGCCGGATCCCACAGGAAATTGCTGGGTTCCGAACCCACAAACCCTCCCTGCGACACAAGCACGAGTTCATCATCAACGGCCGTGAAAACACCCTGGCTCTCCACGGGAATAGGGTAGGCGCTACCACCGTTACCTCTCTGCGAGGTAGAGTAATGATTATTGAGTCTCGGTGCTGTTGAAGCGGGGATATCGAAGGACTGTGGCGGCTGGCTTAGTGCCGCGCCGGTCTTGAGGAATGAATCGATGTCCACCGATTGCAGGTTGTGCGAGGATCCTGGCACCTGCTCCTGTGGATAGTTTACGTAGGAGGAAGCGCTGAGACGGTATATACCAGCCTCTGAGCCGTCGCTGATGCTGTGCACGTCTAGTTTGTCGGCGCAGGAGTAGGATATGCCTACGTTGGAGGTGAGGCCGAAATCTTCAACCTCTGAGAGCTCACCGGAGGAAGAGAGGGCAAGGCCAGCGTGGGTAAAAGGGTTGGCATTGTTGCTGCTGCTGCTGCTGTTGTTGTTGTTGTTGTCGAAGCTTGCGTATGAGGGCGGCTGGCTAAATGTGGTGGCGACATTGTTGGGGCTATAGGATATGCCGAAGGTGGACCAGTCGACTGGCGGCACGTTAAAGTTTGGAGTCTCCGGCAATCCTTCGGTCTCGGGAGAGTAAAACTGCTCGAGATTGTGGTCCGGATAGTCGAAGACAGTGGAGGGTGGATTTGTGGCATTACTAGTAAAGGGGGAGAGCGAGATATCGAGGTGAGGAATCCGGTTATTCATCTCCTCAATGGCGAGCAGGGGAGTATTGGCAGGGGAGCCGTGTTCCGATCTCACACGACGGATTGGGCGAGGGGCACTTGTCATCGCATCCGAGCTCGCGACACCATTCTGTTCAGGACCTGT
>NW_011371375.1:263221-264176 GCF_000150735.1 Paracoccidioides brasiliensis
CTCGACTACTAGGGAAAGTTACTACGCCAGACCGAATGCCCCAGCGGTTGTGTTTCCCTGAAAATGTCGTCGTCATCGTCGTCGTCGTGGTCGTGGTTAGTTGTAGTGATGGTAGTGGTAGTAGTAGTAGCAGCAGCAGCAGCAGCGGTGGTGGTGGTGGTGGTCGATCGTCATCATTCGGTTAAACAAAAAATTACAACATAAAATAAGAATAATAATTACAATAAAAAGAGAATAGCCCACGTTTCAAATGTGCATGCATTATCTTTATGACATTTCGTCTGCCCGCCCCACCATCTCGATTAACAATCAGCCCTATCTGCGGCCCTTTGTACTTCCTGCGCTCCCCTGCGCTCCTCCTCTTGCGCTCCTTGATCCCTTGATCACCAGAAGGCGTATCGCATATTTGACTTTTTCTTTTATTTTTTTCGTTGCCCCACTTCCTCAAACCTACGATATCAGGTTCTCGGGGATTTGTCGCCTTATCTCAATTTCCCATCAGCCAGGCGGCGGCCTCCCAGGCAATAATGGGTTTGCCTGCAATCTGGGACATAACATGTGTCTGTGTGGGAATCCATTTGCCCCCTTTTGGCCGGGGCACTCCCCACTTCTTCATCTCCCCTCCTATATTTTCCAGTCCCGCCTCCGGCTGAGACCTTGGATTTCCTGCCTGCCTGGACAGACACTTGGATCAAGGAAGACCCCGAGAGAGATGCATATAATGGCATATAGACTTTGCCGTCCTGTTGAGACGTTAAGGACGGCACAGGGAGCCAATCAACATCTTCGCTTTTGGGTTTTTGACCGTTCGACAAAATACCCGCTTCGCAACACAAGCCTTGCCACTCTCTCCATCCCACTCTATATATATATATATATATATTTTTTTTTTTTTTTCGATTGAACCGAAAGGAGAAGACGGAGAAGAGAACAGTGTGTCAATCCTTCACCCCAA
>NW_011371375.1:265027-279664 GCF_000150735.1 Paracoccidioides brasiliensis
ATAGATAGATATAAATATACATATTCTTCCTGAAAACGGCAAAAACCTGCAACTCTATGATTTCAGTGGCTTGTTCCCTTCAGGTGAACGCACATGCTCGTATTGTGCAAGTAGTTGGGAGTTTGGAAATTGATTGAAAAAAAATACCGGTTCCACTTAATAACAGTCTCCACCAGGCATTTCCTGATTCCTGATTGATAGTCGTCGCATGTAGCAACGATATCCCAACTCCACCAACAAAAAGCCAAACAGAGGGTGGTGGGGGCCGCGGGGGGTGCGAGGTTGGAGGGTACAAATCGCAAAACAGGGCATCATCTTCCCATCTAACTTAAATCCTGCCTGAAACTCTTTCATTCTTTATACCACTACCGTTTTTTTTTTTTAAAAAAAAAAAAAAAAAAAAAAATCTTATTGTATTTTCTTTTTTTATTTTATTTTTATTTTTAATTTTTAATTTTTAATTTTTATTTTTGCTTTCCTTTTCTTTGTTTTTTTCTTTCTTTATCCTGGCTATATCAAACTGGATGATCGACCCGTGCAAAAGCCTCAGTATCAGATTGCGGGTTTTAGGTTTCACATATACATGTGCGGAGAAGATGGAGGTTCTAGACCGGGTATACTATGTATATATATGCACAGGGCCGTTCGGTAGCTATTGAGAATCCACATTTTCGCATTGAACAGGCATCTGAGGCGTTCATGGATCGATCGGCTAGTTTGGTTTTTCCTTCAAGGGGAAGGATATAGAGAGAGGGTTATGTGTATGTGTCCGTGACTTTCTGGATCCAAAGTGAAACGACTGTTTCTTTTTATTGTTCATTCTTTTTTTTTTTTTTTTTTTTTTTCGGATTCTATTCTATTGTATTCTTCAGGTGGGAGGGATGATGATATATGCCTCTGTAATGTAAAATGTAAATGTTCGGGTCCTTTTGGTTGACCCCATAATCATCAAACCGGTCCTTGGATGCAAGACACCGCCCGGATCCGGAGATATCTTTCTCTCTTCTGCAAATTTATCAGATGCCTAAAATACCGAATCACAACAAATAACCCCATACCGATGGGTAAACCAGTTAACCAGCTGCCAATCGACTGTAATAGAAGAAAAGGTTGTTAAAAATATAGTTAGTTATTATACATTGCAAAGGCACCCAACAGCCCACAATCTCGAATCCCCTTCCGATTCCCGAGATCTCCATTCATGGTTTACTTTTTGGCCCAATACAATACAAAAAATAAAATAAAAATAAAAATAAAATAAATTACCAACGAATAATTATGTAGCATCAAATCGACAAACCAAACCATCTCCAAAACAACTAGTCCTGATTGGTCCTGACGAATCTCACTTGCTTTCGACCGGATTTGTCATGACTCTTTCTGGAACTTGAACTTACTCCGTAACTAGTTTTAGTGATTCAAATACCCAGGTTCCAAGCGCCACATTCTTCCCATGAATCTCCACATCGTGTCTACGCTAGAAAACTTTTCGAACAATTAATTCATTCTCTATGCGTCAGGCCCGTGAAATTTCGACCTCTGCCAAGTTCTGCGAGTGCGCCGCCGCTGCATCGCGGTTCCAAGGGTATCCCTGCAGATACCAAGCCCTAACTAATGTTTCTTTCTTTTTTTCAAGGCTGCGAAAAGCCTCTGGAGTCTGTGGGAGATGTTGGACTGTTTGGAGATTGTGGGACGAAGCAAGGGGGACATCTTGTTAGTATATAATTTACCTAGTTACCTAGTCTAGGTATGTGTGTACTTTGCTTGGCAGAGCGGGTCGGCCTTTGTGCTTTTTGGTTTGAGCAGCGAGAGCGTGTGTCTGCGACCACAGGTCCACAGCAGTCGCTTTGTCCTAGGTACGATATGGAGAGAGCAATTTCTGCTGCTTTCAATCCACTCGGGGCCTCGAGCTACAGGACTACTAGCACTTACGAATTGCATATCAGTTGCGAGTGCGTCTGCTTTCCTAGATCGCCTGGGATCCTTCGCTTCCGCTGGGGGGGGGGGGGGGGGGGGGGGGGGGGGGATGGTGTTGCTAAACTGTAGTTGTTGGCTTACCGCTGAATGAATGGTTTACTGGCTACCTTGGTAGGAGAGCAAAAGAGGATCAACAATGTCAAACATCTTAAATCTTTCTATCTTTCTTTTTGGTATCTGGCAACAGATCGCATTATAGATTTTAAAAGAGATTCGGTCCATTGTTCTGTATATGTGTGGGTGGTGTGTTGGCAATATGTGTCTCATGTCCACTCTACTTTTGCTGCTGTTTGGCGTGCAATTCATTCAAACGTATCCTCCGTATCTGCCCCGATACACCAAGACCATGATGCTTCCAATCAGCCTCTAGGGCTTATCAAAACGGCAGATCAAGACGTTAGCTTCCGTAGCTATGGACGCTATGGACATGGCACCCTCCTTCAGACAGGCCAGAGACACTTACCTGAAACGGAGTCTTAGCCCCTGAAAGCCGTCCTGGCAGGCTGATGAAGTTTCTGGTGCGGGGGTGCGATGTGGGAATGCTTCCTGTCAAGTGGTTACCTTGCATTAAAACCTTCACAGGATGCTAAAATCTGTGTGTGTACATGTATGAAGCAAATAGAAAGTCAGATTTGAAAAGATCCAGGACCGCATGAAAAAGGTGACCCGCTCAGAAGGCTCTAGATGCGTAATGCATATATGGACATATACAAGTCCATCTGGCTGACAGAACCGATATATTAACCTTAATAAAAAAGCATGGGAAGGGTGGGACACTTCAAAAAGCCTGGAAAACAACGATGTAATGGGGCACAAATTCAAGCCTGGCTACCCCTTTGGCACTTGGTCATGGACATTATTACTATGAACTATGGACTCCGGGTTTAGAGCCGTGGTGGCTCGGCAATCAGCTATCGCCCTAGCTATCCCGCGTTGAGCAACGTTTCCTTCTCCACCGGGCACTGTGAGGTTTCGGGAGACTGGAGAGGAGAATCTAGCTATTGGAAATAAGGCAGAACCAAGCTACCTATCTATTCCCTGCTCTCTTTCGTTTCGTGTGTGCAGAGAATAACGTCGTCCCGTGTTCAATCTAATACTTGGCGTCACCTTGGCAATCCGAGTTTTTATGACGATATTCACGTGCAGAAAGAAGAGCAAGGTGCTCAACGCATCGGGATTCCTTTCGGGATCAGGGCCAGCAATTATATAGTCTTGCGATAAAGTTCTGGCGAGTGGTGGGTTCGGTTTCATTATAGATATATACCCAATTCTATGCTTCCTCAATCGCGGCGCGGGGCGGGCCGGAATGGGAAGAAGAGGTCTCGGCGAGCCTCCGCATAAATTTCCCCCCTTCCCAGCTACCAGGGAACCTGTTCCAGTCAGCGGGTAACTGCTAAGGGGCAGGGTTAAATAAACAATAACGGTAAGCCGCATTTATTACACAAACATTGCACGCATGAATACCGGCTAGACATAGGACCGATATCGTGAATAACCCATCTTTCTCTCATCGAATCCTGGACAATTATTTGGATGCCTTTCCTTCTGCCAGTCACTTCATTTTCCAGTGGATCTAACCCTTCTTGCCGGAGGGAGAGAGAGAGAGAGAGCAACTGGATCGTTAGCTAGACATAATTAGCGTCTTCGGATCTACTTGGAAAATAGAAAACCGTCAGGCTGAGCATTGGTGCGATGGGTTGCTTCGCTTACCATTAGCTTCCTCCCTGTTTTCGTTTGTTAATTCTTATTCTCTTTCCATCCACCCATTACTCTTCATCCTAAAATGCTCCATCGATACCCGTTTTATCCAGGATAATGTGTGTCGTGTCCAGCTAACGATATCTTTGCGTAGCAATCAGTGACTGCCATGGAACCAACACACTAGGGCACCTGCAACGGACAAACCCCCGCCCTAGATAACGTAAGATCCATGTGGTGCAAAAAGGTTTCAGAGAAACAGTTCGTTTTATCGGCTTTGGTGTGTTGTGAGCAAGCATGGATATAACAACAGCTACCCCGACCACAGAATAAACCCCTTTCCAATTCACAGGATGTTCCCTGTCGACATGTTGAAAGTAAATCCGGCGAAATCCGAGGCTGGTCGATCGGCTTAATGTTTCATGCTGCTGAGCTTATATACTTGGCCGACTTGACATCCGAGGGTCAATATCCGGGCAGACTCTGTCCCGGGTTAATAGCTCCGTCAAGTCCCGTGAACATCGGGGTGTTGTATGTCTAGTGGTAACTGGCTGTCATCGTCGTGGGTTTTGAAACTAATTTGGATCTTCGTTGAAAATTCCCAAAATAGCAATATCCTCACATGGGTCAACCTGTTAACCTGCACGACATTGTATGGCATCTGGGGTTATTAATTCGGTTTTGATTAAACAACGAATCAGGAGAGGACGAGTTGCTAATTACTCTAAACTGGGGTTATGGGCCACCAAATCGAGATGACGGGTGATCAGAATATATTCTTTCGGGGAACGACGGTCCCAATATTGACACATCTAGCATAAGAACAATAGGTGGAAGAGATGTGTGAGTCCAGTGTATTTCGCATTCGTGTAGTTGATCGGATCAACTTCTCTCTCCATGATTGAGTTTGTTAGGGACTTATTCGGAATTTGTTTTGCAATATATAGATATCTGCTTTCAAAAACAATCTGTAGCGGGGGGCTAGATCTTGCTCCAGGGGCAAAATAGATAATCGATATGTCGACCATTTGTTCTTCTCTCAAAAGGCAGTGGAAACTAAAATCCCCTCTCAATCAATCCACGGTGGCTCAGTGATATCCTCCAGTATAGATTTTTTTTTCATTTCAAATTCAGAGGCAGCTGAGGCCTTTGGCCACAATGGAATCAGTAGCATGGTGACATCGCATTCGACTGCTTATAGCCAACTGGTCGAGGCTAAAGGTCTCTCGCGACTAAAATCCAGCATATGCCGTTGATACGTAGGTCTTTTCAGATGTGGTATATAAGAGGGATTCCAGAATTGCTGGAATATGCATGCTGGTGTGAGAGATATAGAGATATCTCCATATCTCATGGCTCATCAGCGTATTACATCAATCCATGGGTTGAAGTCAGCTCAACTTAACTGTCTTGGTGGATAACGTTGTTTGTGTGTGATGAACTAGCGAGAGCCGAAACCTGAGCAACGTATTGGGCAGCACGTGATTAGCGTAGCCTCTGACTAGTCAATGCTGCGGCGCTCACTAACTTAAGCTCTGCCATCACGCTCAAATCCTTCGAATCCTCAATAGAAATTAACTACAACAATCAGAAGCTGATTTCCCGGATAGGGAAGGCATCTGTACAAAAAATAACTGTAAAATTCAAAGCAAAACAAGGAAATATCTGTCTATTCCTGTATTCCTGTTACATCCCCTGCTAATCAAGTTACCTCCACTAATTCAATCTTCTCAATGAAATCAGTGAATGCAGGCTTCGCCAGAGGCTTCGTAGAACCATCTGCCTTATTCACCATATAGAGTCTATGTGCAGTAGCGCTATCTTACCCTTCTCAACCAGTTGATGAAGAATGTGGTAGCGGATTTCATATAATGTAAGTGTTTGGTTAAGGATTCCTCCTTTGTGAGATCAATAATACTCATATTATTTATTTGCAGTTTCATGCAGGTCTTACCTTTCCCTTCAATAGATATGTTTAATATAGCATGGCATTTAATCATACTAATTTACTTATAACTTTACCAGTAATATATTTAGTCCTTGAAATTGATTTAATAGTTAAGATTTGATATTATAAAAATTATAAAGATAAAAAAATATTAATCAGTATATATAAAGCTTTAAGTTAATTTAAAATAATAATTTAATTATTTAAATTATAATAAATAATAGTTAATAACTTTCTATTTATATATATATAAAATTTTTATTTCTTATATTTTTATTAAAATATATTTAAATATCATTTAATATTATTATTTAAATAATTATAAATTATTAAAAATTATTTTTTTATATAAATATATTTAACTTTTTTTAAATAATTAATATTAATTATAAAAACTTTAATTATTAATTTAAAATTAAAAAATAAAATAAAATAAAATAATAATAATAATAATAATAATAATAATAATAATAATAATAATAATAATAATAATAATATATAATATATAATATATAATAAAAATTAATATAATATTTATTATATATAAAAAGTTTTAATATTTTAAAATTAAAATTTTATTTAATATTGATAATTAAAATAAAAGTAAAATAATATTTTAATATATTTATAAAATAAATTAATAATTTATTTTCAATTTATTAAAAATATTTTATAATAAGAAAATTATTATTTTAATTCTATTATAATTTTTTTATTTTTATATTTATAATAAAGAAAAAAAGTTAAAAATAAAATTTTTATGATAATATTAAAATAATAATTTACTTATCTATTTTATTTTTTATTAACTTTTTAAATAAAAGTTTTATCTTAATTCAACTTAATTTAATATTTAAAAAATTTAAAATTTATATATTATTTATTTTTTAAAGATATTTTTATAATTATTTAAATATTTCTAAAAATTTTATTTTAAATTAAATTAAAGATTATTTTAAATATTTATATTTATAATTAAATTTACTTTATAAAATATTAACTTTTTTTAACTTTAATTTAAAATTTAAAAAATATTGAAAAGGTTATTAATTAATAATTATTAATTAAAGACTTAATTTTATTTATTAAATTACTTTTTTAAAAATTTATTAAAATTATAATTTATTAATTTAATTATTTATATCTTTTAGTAAAAAAAGATAAGATAGAAAAAGTATTTAAAAAAATCTTTATTTTATAGAAAATAATAAATAAATAATATTATAATAATACTTATAGATATATATTTTAAAAATAATAAAAATAATAATAATAATAATACTTATTTAAAGAATTTTATTTATTTATTAATATATTAATTAATTAATTAATTAGTTAAAAATTAAAAAAATAATAATTTAAATATATTTAAATTTATATAATGATAAAAATTACTAACTAATTATAGTTAATATATAATAAATTTTAAAATAAATATTGAATTTTATATTTTACTTTTATATATTTTTATAAAACTAAAAGATAATAATTTTTTTAATAGAGTAAATTTTTTGATAAAATAATATTTTATCACTAATTTAAAAAAAACTTTTTAAAATAAAAATTTAAATAAAAATTTTATTTTTAAAGTTTTATAATTATAAAAATAAAATTTTATTATTAATTAAACTACTTAAATTTAATAAATATTAATATATAAATTATTATTAAAATTTTTAAAAAATTTTATAGATAAAATAAAGTTAAAAATATAAAATTAAATTTTAAAAAATTACTTATAAGTAATTATTTTATTTTTATTATTAAATAACTAATTATTATTATTATTTATTATTGAATTTATATATAATAACATAAAGAATATTATTTTAAAAATATTTTTATTTTTTATATATTATAAATATAATCTTACTCTACTTAGAGATATCATAAATGATATTTTTTTTAAAAAAAAAACAAGCAATTGAATAGTATTAACAGATAGTAGAAAAGTATTTCTCTATATATAAAGTAATAAAAAAATTAAAAAAGCTAAAAAATATTTATAAAAAAATAATAAAAAGTATTTATCATACTCAAAAATCACAGAGAGAATATTAAAATATAGATACTTACTTATGAAGTTTCAATAAAAAATTAAGTATTACTATTAGCAAAGAATATCATGATCATAAAATTGTGTAAAAAACTAAATAACTAATGATTTGAAATATTCTCAACTCATGTAGCGAGTAAGCAGATATATGAACTGAAACTTAAACTATGAGTTTAAATCTATTTATTTTATTTTTCACATCTTCTATCTTGAGATCTATAAATAATAACAGTATCACTGTGACTGAAGAGCATAGAGTGATTCAGTTTCTCATTGATTCAACTTCTCATAAAACTTAGTTAGAGAGCAGAGCATATGAATGACATTTCTTTTACCACATGAAGAACTGTGTATAATGTATATACTTTCATGGATCTTATTCTCTCTGTGGTTATCTTAACAATCAACACAAATATGAGCAGTGCACATACAGTCAAAGCACTGTCAGCAGATGATGTTGTCAATGATTCAAAAGATGTCAATCATGAGTGCATGACTTTATAATGTTGCAAGAAGTGTCCAAATCTTCAAAATCTGAAAGAGGGTTCACCTGGCTGGAATATGTACAAAGACTTGACAGTATAGAGTAGTACCTGGATTGAAGGTCTGTATCTATTGATTGGACATATTTTATGTTCAAGAAAGTCAGTTCTCCACAGAAGTTGAAGAGTAGTAGCACAACTAATTCAATTCCATCCTCACCTGCACCGGATCCTTAATGATTCCAGGTACTGCTCCTGCTATAAGAGTGTTGTGCACAAGAAAGTGCAGAAGCATGGCAGAAAGATCCTCTCCCAGAGTGTCCTGCACAGCACTGGCTACTATGGCCTTAGAGGTCATGAGATCCTGTGAGTGAAGAAACACCCCCCACCTCCACCCCAACCTGCACGAACCCATTGAGGAACCTCTTCACTGACCTTCCTCTCAGCTCAGTGCATGTCATGTGTCACTTTAAAGATGCCATCGACTCACTGGCCGGCATCGATAGCGTGGCGTCGAAGTATGGGACTGTTGTGTATGCCCAGGAGGTCTTGGTTCAGGAGGACATGGGAGTCGATGCCAAAGGGGCCTGCCGGATTCTGAAGGAGAGCACCAAGATCAGGAATTTGCTTAATCTTGAGTGAATCGGGAATATGTAGGAAAGCCTTCTTCTCATCCTCCCCCTGCTCTTCCATGTCTGATCGCCGCCGAGCCGCGTTAACGAACCAAATCCTACCGTTCTTCCAGGCTATCTTGGAAAGGAGCACCAGTCGTGATATCAATAGTTGCATCGTCGTTAAAAAAATTGGTTCTGGACTCCCATTGTGACCACCATGGATCAGGGAGCTTTCCCAAAACACTGACTTGGTCCTGGAGTATGCCTCCACCTAAGGTACTAAAGGGGCCCCACTACCAATGATTTCAAATATGGTACATCCAAGGGTCCAAATTTCGCTGGGGAATGAAAGGTTATATTCATCATTTTGTTTGTCAAGAAAGAAAATTTCGGGTGGAACAATGTGGGGGAGTGTATATGCGTTAGTCTGTTTTGTCTTATTAGGGTAGTAACTCGAACCAAAGTCAGAGAGCATGATGGGGCAAATAGGTAGGGGTGATTTGGTCAGACCGAATTCCAACTCTTGCAGGCCCAACGACGTGAGTAGGAACTCCTGCCGGGAGAGGTCTGCCATCAACTCGGACAATAGGCTCAAGAATTGGATTGCCAAATTTCCAAATACAATTGCGAAGGGTCTATCATTCGGCAAACGTCAGCGGGAAGTCGAAGAAAGATATTACCGCAATGTATATATCTGTGGGATTGATTAGACACTGTGTATATCTAGGAACGATTATCTACTCACCACCGTGGATAATGCTTTGTCCCTGTAAAAACTGGACGGCGAACACCAGGTCTGCAGCAATAGCTCACGCGAGACGAAGATCCAGTAGTCCGTTGAAAGGCCAAGGACTTTGATTGCGTCAAGCTACAACCAGCCGTCGTTCCCATGACCAGGCAATTGTGAGCTCCATTGGGACTAATTTTCAATGAAATTGTCAAGCAGCTGTCTGATCAATGGGTGCGGATGAAGATGTTTTAGAAAATCTACTTCCTGAGACTTCGAGGCAGAATCAACAGATTCTATTTTGATAGCAACTAACTCCTGTTGCTTCTGGTCGGAAGCCAGCCATACTGTAAAGCTGCCGCCAAATCCGAGGTTCTGAACAATAGAGTAACATCCATCACAGAGTCGATCACCAAGCTTTAACGGGTAAAAGCCGCCTGGACAGTACCTCTCTAGCCGTTCACAATCCTCAATGTATTTGTACTTAGGGGCAGTCTCAGAAGCTGCTGCAGGGCTTTTGTCCGTCGTGCGTCGAGGGCATGAAGTGTGAAATGTCTTTAAAACAGTTGGGTGCGCATTTCTCTTGTGATGAGAGATGCTTTGAGGGTACCAAAGTTACTAATCTTCCTAAGAAAACAATGGATGGGGAGTGACATCTTCCATGTAGGGTGTAAAATACACGAATTGAAGGGGATCATTTCTGGTCGGCCATAGAGTGGGAGTTATCCATGGATTTGGCTGCGCTTCATTGCTAGTGAACGAAGACACGCCGAGTAAGGATGGTGACTTTTGTCGGAGAGAAGCCAACGACAGGCGTTGTGCCTGCCAACTGACAAATTGATCTCCGCGTCTCCGACTGCTTTTTCTGACTAAGCAAGTGACTAATGATCCAACAGACATAGTAGTTAATGAGAAAATACTACCGAGACAAACACAGCAAGGTATATATATATATTATATATTCTCATCCTACATTGGTGTGGTGATACAAAGTTGTGCGCTGTTTGTTGGAATCTGTATCTGCAGAGCATATAAGCACCCTAACCCAGGATGGATTAGTTAGTGATAACAGCAAGAGGGCAAAGTAAGTCCTTTTGTCTCTTTTCCGGGTCAATATACCCATTACATGTACAGTAAGTAGCTTAGGTGATGACTATTTATTCTGTGTTTATTTATTTCTATGTTTTATTCATCTCTTATATCAAAACCTACATTGTGAGAAGGAGGCGGAGGTTGACCATTCTTCAATCTACCACTATTCGGGGCTTGAGCAGCGTCCTCGCGCGCTGCTGCTTCGCACCACGGAGCCGGCGAACGGCTTTGTGATGCCTTTGGTCCCATCTCTCGTACTCCTTAACCCGGCGCCTGTACCTCTTCTCCCATGGGTCGTCGGCCTCGGCCTTCCGCCGGTACCTCTGTCCGATCCTGCCATGGAGCCAGTTTGCAGCAGAGTCGCGGCGTTTCTTCAGATATTCAACCCTCCAAGAGATCTTTGGGGATGTGGGAAAGGTAGTTCACCGATCTCGACTGCTCCGGCGTCAGCTCCCATGGACGGCGGGGGTCGATGGACCGGCTCATCGAGCACACCATCCTCATTAGCGCTTTCTGCGGCTCGAGGCCACGGTAGATGCTGAGAACATCGGTGGTGATGTTTCGATCCAGATAGTGTTTGACGAATGTATCGATGCTGGCGTGCTGGAGCATCAGGTTTGGAAGGGAATCACTTATATCCGCTGTCCGACAACGTCAACATTAACACACCACTACTCCAGAATTGGTAAGTGGGATAGGGAGGGGAGCGACCAGAAGAACGGGAGGATAGATGGATACTCACGGCTCTCGTTGTAAGCCTTCGCGGCTCCGTCACGGAGGATATACGGCTTTGTGACCTGATCAAAGCCCGTGATCTCACCCCCCTTTCTCATCCGATTTCGCAACGACGATGTGGTCAGCCGTCTCTCATGGGCGATCCGGACGCCATCTCCCTCGCGGACCACCATTCAGAAGACGAACTTGTCCAGCAAATCATCCCGCAGGGGCAGTTCCTGCTGATTGAGCCTGTCCAGAATGCCCAGGCTGTACAGCTGCTCCGCGGTTTTGATGCTCGACGACTTGAACGCCTGGATGTGGAACAGCATCCCCAGAAGAAAGGCATGTGGACTGAGTACCAGGGTGAGGTCGTAGATGATCTCCGGAAGCCAAAATGTGTTACTGAACGGAGAGTTAGTCGGCTCGTGAAGGAACAAGGCGGCCATGGAGCATGGGTGAAAACTTACGCATCCTTCATGCCCATGTGTGTCTTAGTGAAGTGGGCGGTCAGGCCCACACACAGTCGTGGTGTGCTGGAATGGGGGGTCTCGGACTAGTGTGAGCACGAGGTCACGATAGCGAAGCTGGGTCAAGGCATCTGGCCGGTTGTCCGCGTAACGCCCGCGAGCTGGGTGTAGAGGATCAGCTGGATGCGCGCCCAGCCGACCTGAAACTCCATCTCATTCGTCGTCAGAAGCACGCAGTTGTACTCTGCAAGGTCGTCAACGTACATGGTCCCTGGTGGCCTCGGGTTACGGCTGAGCTTTTTCTCGTCGGCGATGAGCTCGATCACCTGCCGCGACGGTTTAGACCGACGGAGATACTCAAAAAGGGGGTGGGAGATAGATCGGATGTAGTACTCACATCCTGTGATTGTGCCATGATCAGGGGGTCGATGCCGATGCCGGTGTCTTGCTTGTAGGCCTACGAATACTGCTTCCAGAATGTTATCAAGGAGCTAACCTCTTGAATCCCCGGACGCCTTCTTCCGCCCTTGCCACGACGCTGATCACAGGCCCAACTGAGGAACCCTTTAAGGGATTGGATTGAGAGTGCCCGATAGGCGTCGAACACGTCTCTCTTCATGTATTTACAGTATCTGAGTCCCTCCCGGTCAGCGCTTGCCTGCAGTATACCTGGGGATCACACTCACTGGTGCCAGTGGTCGCGGGCTCTATCTATCCCGTCGATGGTCTGTTGCTTCAAACGGCGCCGCCGGAGGTGCTTGATGTCAAGGTTGGCCTCCTCGGCCTCATAGTGTTCGGGAGGAGGAAGCTTATCTTCTTTCCAAAACTCCTCATCACTTTCATCACCCTCATCCTCGCCGAACACAGCCATTTTGGGCATTCAGGCCACAGGGAGCCTTTCCGTCCACGACGGAAGGTTCAGGACGTCGTCAGGAGAAGATGGAGGGAAGCAAGAGAAGGGAGGAAGTATGATAGAAAGCTACGGACCTCTATCGTAAAATAACCTCTGACTGAAGACGACGACGAGCTGCCTGCAGCTACTCGTAGAGACATGTGGAGCGCGATCAGAAGTAAGGAAGGTCATCTCCGTCCCCTATGGCAGGGGAGAAAAGATCCATTTTGAGTCCCCGGCACAAAAAGGGTGTCGAAAAAAGGCGGCCCTCTTGCTCAGGAAGTGCGGGTTGAGAGTGAGAGAAATCGCTGGCAGAGGTTCCACCTTCAGAAGATTGCCGTTCGCTTGCCATAACATCTTTTTTGGTAGTAAAGTTATAATTATTTAAAAACTCATTCAAATACAGATATAGATATAGATATCAATATCAGTATGAATATAAATATAAGATATATTTTCTCAATCCTTCAATTTTTTTGAAAAGAAGAAGTTAAACAATATATTATACCTTTATTTAAAATCAAGAAAATAATAAAATAATATCTTCAACTTATCTATTTGACTAAATAGCTGTAAAAGAATACTAAACTAAGAATTAAAATATAAAATGAACAAGCAGTTGATAATAAAATATTAATATTATATTTATTTAAAATAGTATCAATTTGTAAGAAATTATATTAGACTATAAACAAATAATATTAATGATTAAAATATAAAAAAAATTAATTAATAATTAAAATAAATTAATTTTAATTTATATTATTAGTAGTTATATTATAATATTATTTTCTGATTAAAAAAATACTTATTCTCAAGTAGTTATATTAGAAGTAAGAAAAATATAAAATAAAAATTTATCAAATTTATTAATATTATTTTGATTATTTTTTATTAAAATTTAAATATTTTCTTTTATATTTTATTAATATTAAAATTATTGATATTAAAATTTTATTTTTAAAAAAAATTTATTCAACAATTTAATAATAATATAATTTAAAAAAATAATTAAAATAATAAATTTTAACTTAATAATTTTAAAATTTATAATATATTTAATAGTCTTATTAATAGTATTTCTGTTATTGAAAAAGAAAAATAATAAAATATATAATAAAAATTTATATAAAAAATTAAAATTTCTTTAATAATTTAATAGTAATAAAATTTAAAATAATATAAATAAAAAAAATAATTTTAATTTAATAATTTTAAAAATTTATAATATATATAATAATCTTTTAAATAATTTTTTATTAAAATAATAAAAATAAAAATATATATAATAAAAATTATATAAAAAATTAAAAATAATAAATTAAATTTAATATAAATTTATTAAATTTAATAATTAAAAATAATTTTAATAAATATATTAAAAAATTTAATTAATTTTAAACTTTATTATTAATAATAATAATATTATTATTATTTAAAATATATTTTGTTAATAACTATGATATTTATTTAATTAAAATTTAATTATTATATTAATAATCAATAATTAACATTTAAATTATATAATTATAAAGTTTTATTTTAAAATAATATAATATTTAATAACTTTTTAATAAAAAATATACTTATAATATTAATTTTTATTTAATTTTTTTATCAATTTAAATAAAACAAATATCTTATTATATCATAATTTAAACTTTAATTTTATAAAAAATATATTTAAATTTATTAAAATTGAAATTATAAATATATTTTTTATTAAAAAATTATTAAATATTATATTACTCTGAGATAAAACTTTATAAGTATATAAATTAATTATTATTTTATTAGTTAAATTAGTAAAATAGTTTAATTTTGATTTAATTAAATAAATATCATAATTACTAACTAAATATATTTTAAATAAAAAATAATAATAATAATAATAATATTAAAAATTTACTTTAATTTTATTTAAATTATATATTTTATCTTTTCTTTTAATTATTTTATTTAGATTA
>NW_011371376.1:0-64730 GCF_000150735.1 Paracoccidioides brasiliensis
ATATGACTCAGATGTTAAATATAATCTCTTTCTCTCTTTTCCTACCTAGATATCTTCAAGTTAAATGGTGAACATATGCACATATTTATATAATATTAAAAGAGTACTTTTTTTAAATAGTCTAATAATATAATAACTTTATAAAATTATACCAGCTTCAATAGCTATTGTCTTGATTGACTTTTTGAATAATAAAATGTTGTCATTAACATAATCAATCATCCACTGAGACAGATTATCTACTGAGATAGATATTCACTATATGACATATTTAACTACTTAATTGATCAAATGTTAAAATATTAGTATTCAAAGATGATAATTCTTTATACAAGAAAAAAAGACTTACTCTATCTATTAAAGTAGTTAAAAAGATTAAATTTCTAGTTTTAGAGATGCTGTTAGATTGTACAATATCTCTCATTTCATTCTTTACCATCAACTTCACATCTATATGATGCAAGAGAACTCTTAGTTAAAAAATTAAAAACTAATCTCTATTAAGAAATTATCTCTTATTCAGTAAATAATCTTTATGAATAAATATAATCAATCTCTTTGAGTGAGTACTGTATGAGAAATAGTCAATTTTCTTCTTATCAATCAAGATGACTCTTTCAACTCAAAAACTGTTAATGAAAGATGAATTAAATAATTTATTAATTATTATTCTAGATTAAAAACTCAGTTCTTCTAATCATATAATTATCAATAAGCTCTATGTGAAGATTTTAAGATTATTCATGAATGATTCAAGCTTATATAAAATACTATTCAGAAATATAATATTGTACAGAAAAATATATACAAGTTTCATAAGACTTAATTTCAGATAAGAGTTATTAAAATAGTCAAGATGATTACTAAGTCAGAGATGATTCTTTATTCAAAGGTTGTACAGTTTGAAAATACAAAATGATTTATTGTTATTAAGAGAGTTATTTTAACAAATTGATTATTACATTCAATGATCATTCTCAAGGTGAAATTACATCAGACTTTTTGATTTGAAAATGAGCTATCATATAACTGAAAAATTGAAATCAGTGAAAACAAATAAACAACTAATAAGCTGAAATTGATCTAACTTAAAGAGATGTTCAATAAACATACTCAAGCTCATATGATCAGTCAATATTGACTTTTGATCTTTGATGAATATGACAGTTATAATAATTCTGAGTTTGAGCAGTTTTGCACCTAAAACTTGATTATTTTTCTTTATATGCTAGCTCATTTCTCACATCTCTTACAGTCTTTAAATGTTGCTTGTTTTTCCTCATTGAAGAAAGCATACAAAAAAGAGATTGAGAAGAGAATGAAACTTAATATCAATCATATTGATAAGAATGAGTTTTTAATTATCTATTCTTTAGTTTATACAGTAGCTCTGAGTAAAAAGAATATTCAGAGTGAATTTAGAACTATAGAACTAGCTTCTTATAATTCAAAACAGATTCTTTCTCAGCTCAATATTTTAATATATACATCAACTTCTTCAGAAATCTCATATAGTTCTCAGATTTTCTGAGTCACTGTCATATCTCATAATATACAACAACTGAAGCTTCAGAGTGAGAAGATTAAGAAATATCTCAAGCACTTTACACAAAGTCTACTCAGTTTAATCAATCAAGCTCTGAAATAGCTAGTCAAGAAATATCAGATGATTATGCATAGTGTTGTTATTTTGACAAGAGAAAACAAAGAGCTGAAGACTGTAAATGCAAAGTAAAAAAGAAAGTGAGAAAGATGTCATATATATATAATTCAGAAAGAGGACTTGACTGTTCAAGAAGAGATGAATTATGTATAAAGAGACATTGCAGAGAAAAGAAAGATAATAGAGTAGTTTAATAAGCAATTACACAAACAAACAGCATCATAGTGCAATGAATGTAATGTTATAGAACATACTATTTATACATGCTCTCAGCATATAGAAAATAATTTATAATGTAATTAGCTGGTTTTACTATCTAGTTGTGATGATATTCAATTAGAAAGATATTGAATGGTGAAGACCTGTCCCAGTAGATCATCTGTCTCAGTAGATGATTGATTATATGAAGTGATTTGAGATCAGATAATCCCTATCTCTCCTCTATTGCCATTGATCTTTTAGTGGTTATGACATTTGATGCACTTTCTTCTTTTACCTTCTGTGGAATTCTTTCAATCATACCACTTCTCAATTCTATATTGAGAGTCACCTTGCAGGAAATACTCAAGCATGCCTGCGTATCTGTACGGTTTGTACGGTTTGCAAGCACTTATTTGCTTTTTATACTATAGATGGGCACACTCATCGGGCTAGAATTGAAAACTGGGTCGTATATACGTGAATGTGCGTACGTATGTCTCTATATGGTTTTCAAATTTCAAGCTCTGGCTTATCATTGCCATATTACTACACTATTCCTCTCAATTCTATCACTTGCCTCCACTACACGTTCCCAACTGATATCCGTTACTCACGGTCCAGTTCGACTAATACGACTTCCCACCAGTTCATCGGCAGGGGCACCCCAATCATTTAGTTCCATATGGTGAAATGTGAATTACGTTAACATATCATTTATTTTATGAAGAATTACGTCTCTCGCATCCCATCCCATCTCCGCAAATTGTCAAGGTGGGGAAGGGAGGAGTTTTTTTACCCCGACTAGGAACTTGACCTCGACGTGCACACATACGTCCATACATGCAGGTTCCATCCCCTTCACACACCCCACACACACTCGTCATAGCTCCCGCCTGCGTAACACATGCTCGCATTCGCTTATAGATCCCCGATGAAGAAACGCATGGCACTCCTAACGTCTCTCCTTGTTTGCCCACGTAATCCTCCGAACTGGAAGCAAGAAAAGAGACAGGTACGGGCTATCTTATCACATGGCCCCACCGTTTCTTCTGAGGAAGATTTCTTGGAGGAAAGTTGACTCAAGGTGATAGCGATATTGATTGGTCCATTGGACTGGCACTGAGCCTGCTGGACAATGTCAGTTGGCATCGCCGGAGGGAAATACATGCTAATGTTGCAGGTATGGAGGTTACAATACATGTACAGTCCGTTCATCGTGCATATATATATGCGCGGCATGTTAGATTTGCGTGTTTTTTCTTTTAGGGTGATAGCGTCTGCTGTCTTACGTATGTACGTACGTATGTATCTCTGTGAGAGAGGGCGTAGTGGGAAGAGAGTTACAAGAGTTAGGAAGAGACTGGAGAAGAAAAAGAAGTACAAATACTGACGTTGACTTAAAGAGATATTTTCAAAGCATTCTCATTGGTTCTACTAATGAGATGATATGGCTTCGTGTTCGAGCACACATCTCTATCTGGTGGAGAAACAGTGGGGAAATAGAGACTTATCTGTCATATCCATTTGTCATAACTTTTATTAGTCGAGGGTTTCAGAGGAGGGGGTTGGAAAGCGGGTTGAGAGAGAGCAAAAGAACTCCTATCAAAATGTAGCAAGTGAAAATGCAAAAAGAAGAGCGATCTTTGAGAACTAGATAGAATAGGGTTTATAGTCATAATCCTTAAAAGGCAGTATCTTCCATCCATAAAACCATTTTCTAAAAAGATGAATAGAAAAGCTGAAAATTTCATTCTTCTAAGGATGGTTGTTAAGAAAGGACTCATTGCCATTTCCCTTTGTGTTGGAATTACTGTTTACATATCTCGAGTTTCAAGAACGCATAAACAATAATGACAGAATGGTGCAAAAAGGGGATGTTGCAGTCCATTAACTTGCATCATCAATCTATGAATATCTACTTCACATTGAATCCAAAGTTGGTATCAATCTATTTCTCTTATATATTGAATTTTTATGTATTGAAATCCAGGATATCTATATTAGACAAAGGCAGCTATATCTTTACGCCTCGAACAGTTATATTCTAATCCCCAACTACCGCCAATCTCTTGTTCGAGCAAAGGAAGCACACCATAAATCTATAATCAAATTATAATGTTATGTATCTCAGTACTTTGCCCATCCAAACCCTTCCCATAAGCCTATCTACAGCACTGCAAATGCAGAAACATAACTAACCGAACTATCCCCCACAGCCACAACATCCGAGCTCCTCTCATACCGGATAAAATGGAACCTACCTTTCTGCATCTCACCATCCACAGCATCGACTTTACCACCCCCTTCTTTATTACCCCTAACAATCTCCAATCCAGCAATAACTACCCCGATAGGATGCCTCCCGCAAACCGTGTTGCCCGTCTTCCTCAACGCGTCCAAAAACCGACGCGTCTCCCCCGACGCAATGGCTGTCATGCACGCAACATCACACGCAGAGATACTCTCATGAATCAGGGGGACACCAGCAACGCCCTTACGCACGCGATCTTTATCTTTAACCTTCAATGAAATCCCTCCCGATACAGCCTCAATGGCTTCCGCTGCAACTCCGGCATCAGAAGTGGACGGTAAGGGCAATTGCGGATACGAGAGCGGCAAAGGTTCCGCGGGGGTCCGGGCATTGGGGACGTAATATGTATGGCCGAAGCGGAGGCCCCAGTGGCAGAAGTCCGAGGAGATTATGAAAGCGTTTGACGGGTCAGCAAGGTACGGGGCGAGCACGGATCCGAACGCTGCTTCAGTGGCTGGAAGGGTGCTGCCGACCATTATTGGAACGAGTGAGGGGTATTGGGCTGTGGGTTTTGTGGGATAGAGGCGACGGAGTAGGTGGTGGATGTAGGGCAAGTGGAGTTCTAGGCTGTGCTCGGCAGAGTCGACGGCGGGGGACATGGTTGTAAATCGGTGGTTAGAGGCATTGGTAGAAGTCAGGAGGTGGGCGATTAGTTCTGTGTCAAGGGGGAGGGGTTCGCGGGAGAGAGGGGTTAAGTAGCTGGTTAGTTGTGGGAGGGCAAGGGTGGAGAGAATGTGGTGGTGGGAGGGGCCGATGAGGAAGATGCGTTCGCTTAATTCGAAATTTGTTTTTGTTAATTTGGATGAATATTGATATGGTGTAAATCGGTGGAGGGGTTGACTTACGCATTGGAGAGGTCCAGGGTCTTGTAAGCGAAAGCAGCGCAGGGTCCTGAGTAGGCATAGCCGGCATGACTGTGTGGATACATGTGTTAGTGACAAATATACTGATGATTTGAGTGGAGGGGAGAGCGTACGGAGCAATGATGATTCTGGCTCCGGGGATGGGGAGGGGGCCTATGTCAGGCAATTCGTCGGGGACTTGTGCAAGCCACTGGTCCAGCTGTTTGGAGAGAGTGGGTTCGTGGTCTGAGTACCAGGATCCAGCATGAGTTGCTTCTCTGGAGGGCATTCTGAGTGGGGATGAGGTGAAATTTGAAATATGGGAATTCAAGTGGTGCGCAGATACGTGCAGGATATCCAAGAGCTTTGTTGAGAGACACGTTGGGTTTAGGATGCTGTCGTTGGTAGTGGAAGTCGGGATCTGGTTGGTCCGTACCGGCATGCCGAGAGTCCGAAGTTTATTCGGCATACCGAAGTTTGCTTCCCACATGGTAGCATGACTGCACAGCAAAGTACCGGTTAATCAAAACAACTAGAAATGTAATTTTAGAGAAAATTCAAAGCCAAGATATTGAATATATTTTTAACTTGAGCGGTTCTTCATTTAATCACGAAGTAGTTACATGCAAGTCGTGAAATCGTCTTATTCCGCGCGGTAGTTATACTATAAGATAACCCAAAAATCGTGGTTTATAAGGAAGAGTTGATGCTCTAAATATTATAACTAAGCTAGCCAGTCTATATTTCAACCAGACCCTTTTTCGACCACTCTATTCAAACCTAACTCACCATCTTTACCACGTGTTTTCTCAACCACATTATTAAAATGAAGTCTAATAATGAAGCTGCTATAGCTGCTACTATAGAGAATTTAAAAAATGATGTTTTTCAATCTGAATGAGCTGCTGCTAAAGCATGTAACATTTCACAAAGCACATTGAAGAGCAGAAAGAATGATTCTATTCAACAAGTAATTACTCATCAACATTAATAAAAGTTGACTTCAAAGCAAAAGATCTTTCTAATTTAATGAATAAAAGAGCAAGATTTACAAAGATTTCCATCCTCTCACACATGTGTATGAGAAATAATGACTCAAATTCTATGAATGAATTGAGATTCTACTTAACTAGGTAAGAATTGAATAATAAAGTTTCTAAAATAAAATTCTATAATAAGATTTACAATTGATCAAAGAATTATATCTCAAAGAATAGAGAATATTTAGTAAAAAATACTTTAACAGTTCTATAACTATTTTTCTTAAATATAACAGACCTATAAGATAATCACTGAAAATATATAAAATATGAATATGCATGATATTGCTTTAGAAGTATATATGAACATCAGAGTACTGGCTGAGTAAAGAAAAGACAAAATTCATATTAAATCTCTCTTTAATCACAAGTAAGTTTTAATTCTTGAAGCTATTAATGCTGATGAGTGCTATATAGACTCTCTAGTCAATTTTTATGATCATAATTGTAAAGGATTAAGCTTTAAGAACTATAGACTAGTCCTTCTATATAACATAAATGAATTGCTTGAGAAAAAGAAAAAAAGAATGAGATGAGAACTTGAGCTTAAGTGAGCTTGTATAGCATGATCATGTGCACACATGCAAATGATGACTAGGCTGAGTCAGTCAGTCAGAGTGAATCTAGAGGTTCAATCTCTTATAATACCTCTCTTCTCCCTCTTTGTTGCAGGTCTTTACAACTATTTAAAGCACTTTTTACATCTAATTTTACCTGCTGAGAGGCCTCTCAAGTGTTCAAAGCCTTCACTTCTTGTAGAAGACTCAGATCATTTCATATAGACTCAGTCTAATCTACTCATTTAATGAGGTATTGTAAAAGGTTAAGCTTTAAGAACTAGAGGCTAGTCCTCCTATATAACAAGGATAAATTGCTTGAGAAAGAGAAGAAAAGAATGAGATAAGAACACAAGCTTAAGTGAGCTCACATAGCATGATCATATACACATATACAAACAATGACTAGGCTGAGTCAGCCAGCTAGAGTGAATCTAGAGGTTTAGCCTCTTATAATATCTCTCTTCTCCCTCTTTGTTGCAGGTCTTTATGACTATTTAAAGCCCTCTTTACATCTAATTTTGCCTGCTGAGAGGCCTCTCAAGTGTTCAAAGCCTTCACTTCTTGTAGAAGACTCACATCATTCCATGTACACTTAGTCTAATCTATCTATTTAATAAGATATTGCTTTTTTCTTCAGTAGATTTATTCATCTCAAATTTTCTCAATTTCAAACTCAGATTCTTTCAAAGTCTCTATAGTGAGTGACTGCCAGTTAGTTTGTCTCTGACTAGACAAAGAATCTGTCACCACAGCATGTAAAAGCTTTATATTAAAGACATTGTAAATGTCAGATGAGATATTCAATTAGTAAGTGTGAGATTTTATCTTTTCTAGCACAGTATATTGATTGTATTTCACATTTAGCTTCTTGCATAGATGATTATTTCTCATGTTCTCTAAGCTCAACCAGACCTTATCTCTGGGTTGAAAGCTTGAAGCTGAGTCTCTTTGTCTATTTGTGTAGTTCTTTTGAGATTGCTGAGCATCTGTCATTTTTATTTGAGCTCACTTCAACACTTTATGAGCCTTTCTGATATAATCATCTGCAAACTCAATAAGATTATGTGGTGTTTCAATGAGAGGTGCCTCAGCTATATTAATAAAGGAGATGTGTAAAAGATATATTAAAAAGCATAGATTCATATCTGTTGAGATAGTATCTCTATTATGAATAGCTAGCTCTGTCAGAAGAAGTCATTCACATTAGTCATTCTATTGAAAGCTAATATACTTGTGTAAATAGATTTTCAGAGTCTGCTTCATTTACTCTGTAGCTCTATCAGCCTCTGAGTGATAGACTGTGAAGAGTTATTTCTTAATGTCTAATTTTTCACACATTTGAGTTCAAAATATGCTTGTGAAAGCTGACCCTCAGTCTGACACTACCATCTTATAGATGCTATGTTGAGAGATGATGTTATGAAGAAACACTCTAGTCGCTGTCTCTGTATCAGTTTTCTTAACTGCTTTTAATATAATCTCTTTAGTCAGTCAGTCTATTATAATCATGATGTTCATATATTCTTTAGAGCTTGATAAGTTCATGATAAAGTTCATAGAAAGCTTCTGTCACATGTATTCAGAAATGAGAAGAGGCTTAAGCAGTTTCTGATGTCAATCTCTTCATGCAGTATTTGATCTGCAAAGATGACAGTTTCTGATCATTCTTCTCACATCAGCAGCATATTCTGATCAGTAGAACTCATGTCCTAGAACTTCTGCCATTTGCTTTCACCCAGGATGGTCAGTAAGAGATGAGTCATAAGTTTTGTGCACTAATCTGATTTGAAGAGGTTTGAAGTATAGCACTCACTTATGATCTTGAAAGAGAAGCTCCTCATTCTCATTTAAAGAGCACTCAGAGATAAAGATCTTAATACTGAATTCAGAAGAAAATCTGAATTTTCTCTCACAAAGAGTCTGCTTCAGATACTGCAGAATCTTGCCATTTTTGTGAGCCTCATTTCACTGAGCTTGAAGAGACATCTTGGATTTCACACTGGCAGTAGTCACTCTTGATTCCATTTCAGATGTCAGTATGTTAAACTTAAGTAGCTGAACTTGCCTCTGCTTGATCTTCTCATCATCAGCACTCTGTAACATGTTCTGCTCTCTTCATGATAGAGTGTCTGATCTAATGTTCAACTTCTCTGACCAGTAATTAATTCTGAAGTTGAATTGATAGAGAATATCTATTCAATGTAGCTGTCTTTCATTTAGTCTGTATGTAGTTATGAAGTATTCTAGATTCTTATAATCTGTGAGGATTTTAAATTTCTTTATGCTTTGTAGCTCAGTATTTTATTTCTTTAAACACTCAATTATCACTAATAACTTCTTATCATAAATCTCATAGTTGCATTTCACAGGTGAATACTTGCAAGAGAAAAAGATATATGAGCATAGAATGCTCTGCTCATCATATTATAGCAGCACTTCTTCTGAAGCATAATTTGAGAAGTTCATTTTCAATATAGTCTCATGATCAGAGTTGAATTGAAGCAAGATTGGAGCAGAGATAAACATTGATTTTAGACATTTAAAAGCTTTCTCAGTCTTGCTCATCCACAAAAAAAATATTCCTATATGTAAGAATCATCAGTGAGGTCATGATCTTTGATAAATCTCTGATAAATCATCTATAGAAATTGACAAAGTCTAAAAATCCTCATATATCTTTAAAAGTAGTAGGTGCTGCTCATTTCAAAATAGCTTTAATCTTCTTCAGATTTATTTGTATACCCTTATCTGCTTCAATGATAAATTCAAGATATTTCATGCTGTTCATCTTGAACTCACTCTTTCTGATGTCTGCCTGCAGACCTGCTTTCTGTAGATGCAGAAGCATCTTTTATATATGCTAACAATGCTTCTGTAAGCTTCTTGAGGAAAATATCAAGATGTCATCTAAATAGACTGAGCAGAACTCATCTAGATATTCATGTAATACTCAGTTGATATATTTTTGAAATATGCTCAGAGCATTGGTCAAATCAAAGAGTGTAACCAGCTATTTAAATAGTATGTATCTGGTTCTAAAGACTGTCATTCACTCATCACCTTCTGTGATTTGAATCTTGTAAAAAGCTGTAATAATATCCAGTTTAGTGAATCATTTAGTCTGTCTAATTCACTGTAGAGTCTCTCTGATTAATGATAGAGAATATTAATTCTTTCAGATGATTTTATTAAGAGCTCAATAGTTCACACAAAATCTTAGCTCACTTTCAGACTTCTTCATGAATAGTACAGAGGTGGCTGTGGAGAAGTTGCTCATTGTAATAAAACTCTTATTTAGATAATCTGTAAGAGTCTTTCACAAAGTCAGTAGTTCCTCTCAAGATATATTATATAGTAGGTCTCAAGGGGGTTGTTCTGCACTATCATCAGCCTTTTTAATCAGTTCAATCCCATGATCTTTACCTAGACCATGAAGTGGAGGTAGAGTGTTGATGACTTCCTTATCAAATATGTTCAAAAACTCATGATAATGTTCAGACAGCTTTTCTCTAGAGTCAATCTTTAATTTCACTTCTAGAGTCTTTTGAATGTCAGTCAAACTGACAGTGAAGATCTTGATGTTTCACTTCTCTCAAGTGCACACAAGCCTAGAAAAGCCTACAGCAAAGATGGAAATCACATCAGCTTTTGCATTTGAACTAGGCTCTATCTTTATGCCACTCTCTTCAAATTTTATAATTTTTTGATAAGGGATCACAGTCATCTTTTGCTGGACCAGCCAGGGGTTGTCTAGATATATGTTGTGACTATGTAACCTATTCATTATATAGAGAAAGGCTTGTTCAGTTATGTGACTGTCTATATCAATTCAAATGCTAGTTACTATGCTCATAGAGAGTTCCATGAAGTCTCCAAAGCTGGTCATTTTAATAGAGGGAATTTTAATGCACAGAAGCTTATGCTTGTTAATGTAGAATTAAGAAATAAGATCATAGACATTACATCTACTGTCTATCATTGCTTTAGTTGAAAAGGTATTATCTATTAGAGCATTAGCATTGAAGGGTTTGAATATCATCTTAGATTTAAATCTTCTTCATTGCTTTTTCATAAGCTTTTTATTTTACTTCTTTCAGTATTTTTTGATTGAAACTACTCTTTTCCCAAATCCTCACTTATATTCACATCATCATCATTCAATACCAGCTCAGAGATCATCTTAGCTATCATGAGAGTGGCAGAGTATCTGAGAGATTTGAATGAGCAGCTCTTAATTATATGATTTCTGACTTTGCATCTCAGACACACACCTTGCTTTCTTCTTTGATTAACCTCTATCTGATTTATCAATTTGATGTAACAGGCACTTGAGGTCACAGTATGAAAAGAGAGATTCACCAGATCATCAGCAGAAGCTTAAGACTGATTTCATCAATTGAAGACAGTATGACAAAGTAGAGAGTGTGGATTAGATGTTATATGATCTGAAGAAGATCTGTCCTCACAATATTTATATCACTGTCTTAAAGTCTCAAGCTCAGAGAGTTGATAATCAAATAATATAAGCTTCTTTCAGTAATTTTCATAGAGAGACAGTTCTCTTATACTCACTATGCCTTTTCTCAACTTCATGCTTAAAGTGGATTTTAAATATCTCTTTTTAATATGATCAATCTATTCATGACCACCAGCTTCCAGCAGTAGCTGATTAAATTCAGACAGAAAGTTAAAGAGAGCTCTTCTACTCTGTCATAGATTGTTGAGCTTTTGCATAATTTTTTTCTGTTATGCAGAATCACTAAAGAGCATGTGTGTCTGCTCCAATAAGCTCTCTATCATAAAGTTAATCTTATTTTTATTATTCTCAACTCAGAGATAAACTTGAGCTGCTGTCATTTCTTTCAGTCTTGAGTATATATATCAAGCATATTTCTCATTATTATCTAAAGCTTTTTTATTGATTTTAAGCTTTGATTGAAGCTTTAGCTCTCTTTGAGAGTAGTACTTCAGATTAGAATCATCATACTTCTCACAGTTCAGTAGCTTGATCTTTGATCTTCTGACTGCAATTAGTGATTGTGAGTTCAATTGAGAGAGAGTTGATGTCAGAGTGTTCAAAACTTGATGTAAATTAGCTATTTTAGCTTGCTGGGCTGCTATTAAATTCCTGTTCTCACACTGTATCTGTTTCTGCTGTTGAAGAAAGATCATTCATTGTTGTTCAAAGCTGCTGAGAATGTCTCTACTCATTACTTCATGTTGATTCATTTGTGTATTTATTGTACAAGTCTGCTGCTTTATCTCATTCATCTAGATGTTTTCAATGTTGCTTGTTTGTTCATTAGCACAATTGCTAACCCAGTCTATTTATATACCAGTGCTATTACTGGACTTCATGTTATAGGATTTAAGACTCTCAATAATCTATCATATATCAGCATGTTTGCTGAGCTTTGTGATATAGAATTAAGACTCTCAGTAGTCTATCAATGAAAGAAGTCAAGCAATTCATAATGTAAAGAGTTAAGCTCTAAGAACTAGAGACTAGTTCTTCTATATAACAAGAACAAATTGCTTGAGAAAGAGAAGAAAAGAATGAGATGAGAACTCAAGCTTAAGTGAGCTCACGTAGCATGATCACATGCACATGTGCAAATGATGACTAGGCTGAGTCAGCCAGTCAGAGCGAATCTAGGAGTTCAACCTTTTATATTATATCACTATTGAGTTTTTATGAAAATGTTATATATATTTAATTCATTTAGTATTTCTATCTGCTCATATATCTCATGTTCTTCAGCTATTTAATCTTGAAGTGTTTTCATTCATGAAGAGCTACTATAGAGCTGAGATTATTGTCTTAAGCTATCTAAATGATGCAGCTTCTGTAAAGTAAAGAAGATTCATACAAGTCTATAAACAAGTATATTCAAAGGCCTTAGAATTTTATAATATATATGAATAGTAGAAAGCAGCTGGTCTAGTGTCATTTAATTCTCTCAAGAAATTAGATTTTTTTTAGATTTAAGATCAGAGTTAATCTAACTCTTGACTGATGACATCTACACTCTTTTTATCTTCTGAACTGCAAGATTTCTTGCTTACAACTCTGAGATTTTAGACATATATATATAAGGCTTTGCAGCAGTTGAATAAGAAGAGAATTCTTACAAAAAAGCAGTAAGTTTTTCTTTACAAAGCTAGTAAGATGATTGATGAGTTGAATGGTGTATTAGCTGCTAGTCAGTCTACAACTTTTAAACTCTCTAATCAACTAGAGACTCTACAGCAGTCAGAAATCAAAAAGAAGATGGAAGTTGATCTAAATACTTAAATTATCAATATAGAAAGAATTAAAAAGGCACAAGAGAAAGCTGCTACTTTAGAGACTAGAAAACAACTACAGAAGTTAGAAATTGAGGCTAAAAAAGCAGCAGCAGCAGCTTTAGCAGCAGGTCTGGAAGCCTGCATGTTTGAATGACAATTAGATTGAATTTGTAGTTAAATATTTACCCAAATAGGAAGGGTGGTTACTTTGAATAGAGTGGTTGAAAAAGGGTCTGGTCGAAATATAGACCGGCTAGCTTAGTTGATTTTGAAGGTTTTTTGAATTGCTGCTTTTACTTGCCGCTAGAACACTTAAATCTAATGCGGCCTAGCGTTGTATCAGTGGATGATTTGCATACCGTAATTACGCATCTCATCCAATCAGTACGTTTTTAATACGAGAAACTGGGCTTTGCAGTGGTATTGAACGGTATTGTATGTTATAATGGCGTATTACGTGTATTAGGTATTCCCTCGCGTTTGGCAAGTGTAAAGGTACCCGCGTCTTTGTCTTCGGTTTCCTTTTGTACCTCCAGAACTTGTCCGTCACTCCATTAAGTATCCCCTCATAGTTGAGGACCCTGTATATATAGATAATAACATATATATTCTAGAATAATCGTCCTCGATTGTTGTTATACTTACTATATTCTATCCTCCCCTGACTTCCTTCACTCCATTTCATTACTATGTCTCTCAAGCGAAAGGCGTCCTTCACCACCATCACCTCCCCCGGGAGCTACTCAACCTACTACAATCCCACCTCTACAATCCCCTTCCTGGGTACCGTCACTATCGACGAGCAACCACGACACCTGCACAGCAGAACGCGAAAGCGATTCCGCAACGACCGGCCAAACGACCAGTTGATATACGGTATGCAGAATGGGTACCCATATCAGGAGCATTGGAGTTGTTGGAGTTGGGGTGCAGTACATTGACCGGCCAAACTAATCCAAACCTGCAGATAAAACCATCAAATGGCTCTTTTCTGCTCAGAAAAAATTGCAGAATTCCATATCCTCCCCAGTCGCAGCGGAGGACACTTGTGACAGTTCCGAAGAACCATCACCCACGTTCACAATGCCAGATCCAAACCAGCAAACGCTGCAGAAGTTCTTCCAGCCACTTCGTGTCTCCCAGGTTCAACAAAGCCATCAGCGAGGGAGTTCGGTGCCCCTTGTACAGCCATGTCCAATTGATATATCAAGGACCCAAACGCAGCAATGGGCTGCCAGTACTGCCATTACTGTTTCTACAGAGGTGGATCCGCCACCTGCTCTCTCCCACTCGGTATACTCTGGTATCATGTCTTCTGAAGGCATGGATGTGGACGTGGCTATGGACGTCGATTGTGCTGTTATCGAGGATTTCAGCTCAGTACCGCTAGACATGGAGAAGAGATGGGTTGGCGGCATTGGGTGGATGTAGCTGTTTCTTTTTTCCTCTGCCTTCCCTTTCGCCCATTCTGTTCTTACTTGTTTCTTCTGGTATTATTATTATTTGCGTTGTATGAGTTTGGTTCTTTTGTGCTGTATCCGTATTTATTAGCTACATGAAGTCGAATTATCTGATCGGCTTTCTATTTGTTGAAACTGATGATATGTTATTGATTATTAATATTTCTCTGGTCCACTCGTTGTCGACCTTCCCATCCTCTAATAGGTAATATTTTGAGATGTTTGGATAAATAGTTGATTTCATTCCTTACCCTCTCTTTTCACTGATGTTCGTATTCCGCTCTTCCTGCTTAATTGACCTCTATTTGTTATACGAGGACATGTCGTTCGATAGCTTTATCGTGAGAGGCGGGATCAATTCAAGAGTTCTTGGTCCCAAATCGAATTAGTGAGACAGAACTCTGTGATATTTGGTAAAATGAACCAAGTGTTTTTGGAACGGGCTTCAAAAGCTATTATCCAGAAATCGCAAAAGTAACAGGCAGGAGCTTAAGCGGTGCTGTTGTGCTCATACAGTATAAAGATCTTCTGTTGGGTTTATGTATTGAATATCGCTGCCTCAGGCGAAGTCGTCCCGATATGACCCACACGGGCATTTAGCTACCGTAAAACAAACCACCTAACATAACGTCTTCAAATTCCAACTGTCCACTATCCATCCAACTATCCCTATCCACTATCCACCACAGGTATCCCCTTATCCCACTATTAAGAAACGCCCATCTTTTTCTTCTCTTCCTATATCAAATTGGAATATATCTGCTGTTTCTATGACCCCCCGTTTCAAATCCTAACCCATCCTCTTCAAAGTTCTCCGCCCCACATACCAGCTGTTCCGACCGAACCTCTCCAAGAAGTCCGGACCCCTTTGACCGCCCAGCCACTCCAATAACGCCGTCGTCATGATCCCTCCGATGCGCTACCCAGTTTCTTGAAAATTCTACCGATCTCAAAAATACTTCAGCTCAGATAGGGATATAGAGATATCAATTCTTCTCCTCCCTCTTTCTCTCGATCAATATCACTTATCTTGCCACAACCCCTAACCTGTCAACCAACTTGCGTAGCCCCTCGATAAGTCCCTAACTAATCCCACACCTCCCAAATACCCCGAACATAGCCAGCTATGCCTGGCGCAAGTTTCGAGAAATCTGTCAAGGGGGCAACAAAGACTAAAGTCAGTATCTCTCTCTCTCAAGAATATTCTCTGCCTCACCCAAGCCAGCATCAAAACTGATCCCAATCGGCCTTGTGCAACAATACAGAATGCCGCCCCAAAGTCCAAATATATCGAACACATCCTTACCGCAACCTACAACGAGGCCGGCGTTGCTGAGATCTTTCGAACCCTCCAGTTTCGCATACGGGATTCAACATGGACCATCGTGTACAAGGCCCTTATCGTTGTTCACATGATGATCCGCGAAGGTTCGGCCGGTGCCGCGTTGAAATACCTTTCTCAGAATCCAAAGAGATTGGCCATCACTAGTATATCCGAGTGTGCGTATGGAATACACATATCGTCAAAGGAGAGGAAAAGGGAAGAGAGAGAGGTTGTACTGACGGCGAGATATAGTCCAGGCGCAAGGAGCCAATATTTGGAGATACTCCGAGTATCTCGTTGCTCGGGCAAATGCCTACGCGGAAACGAAAACGGATTTCGTGCGGGGCGGACAGGGACGGCTAAAACGACTTGCCATTAATAAAGGTCTATTGAGGGAAACGGAAATTGTGCAGAAGCAAATTCATGCTCTGTTAAAATGTGATGTATGTACAATGCTGACCAGGAATACGCTTATCTATGTTTTTGGGATACCAGACCGATTCTGACTTTTCCCCTCTCACAGATCTTAATGGACGAGCCGGAGAATGAAATCAGTTTAACGGCATTCCGATTGCTGACATTGGATCTATTAACACTTTATTCTGTGATGAATGAGGGAACTATTAATGTTCTAGGTACGTTATGCGCATGTTCATATGCTTAGGCTATGTATTTCTTGAAAGTAGCTAAACGGTATGACGTTCTACATAATAGAGCACTATTTTGAAATGTCACGACCAGATAGCGAACGTGCCTTAAAGATATACAAACGGTTCAGCGCTCAGACAGAGGAGGTCGTGAGATTCTTGCGTATCGCGCGTCAGTACGAAAGCGCAACACGCCTGGAAATACCGAATTTGAAACATGCATCGACCGATTTGTCCAAACTTCTCGAAGATGACCTTAATGATCCCGACTTTGACCAGCGACGACGTGAATATCGCTCCCAAAAGTTTGGAAGTAGCAGCGTCGAAAAGGAAAAGGGCCTTGTGAGAAGCAGATCAGTATCAGCGCCACAGAAACCCAAACCCACTGTTCAACCAGCAGTTCCACAATCAGCAACTCCGAAGTTAGAGGTTAAGATCTCAGGTCCAAATCTTCTTGATTTCTTCGATGACGAGCCTCAGCCGCAGCAGCAGCAGTTGTCCATGCCTCAACAAAGTCCCCATCAACAGTTTAACCCCCAAAACTTGCAGTTCAAGCAACAACAGCAATTCCAACAAACGGGCTTCCAACCACAGCCGATCGGCTTCAACGTACAGCAAAACAACTTCCAACAGCAGCCGCAGCAGCATTTCACTCCAGCATCAGACTTTGGTCAACAACAGACGGGCTTTGTCGGTCAATTTGAACAATCAAATTCCAACCCTTTCGGCCAAAACCAGCCGCAGCAGCAATCACAATCTCTCCAATCACTCCAGCCAAACCACTCTGGCTCCGGATTTGGCGGTTATGCCCCCCAGCCACAGCAGCACACCTTCCAAACAATTCTCTCCAGCATCCCACAAAAGAGTGTTCCCTCCTTCCAGCAAACCATGCTGACCGGCAGCCCCGCTGGAGGAAGCCGCCCCAACAACCCTTTCCGCCAATCCATGCTCCCCCCATCCACTCCAGAAAACACCAGTCCCACAACCACGGACACTGCCTCTCTTCTAAAGCGCCAATCCACCAACCCCTTCGCCAAGCGCATGACAACTCAAAGCCCACAATTCGCCAACGGGTTCCCCAAGTCCCTTCTCCTCGCAACCACCCACACAGCCATTGCCACAATTACCATCACAACAAGAACAACAACTCCTACCCCTCCAACCCCAGCCAACAGGAACGAACCCCTTCTCACGACCGCAGACAGCACCAGACTCGCAACTACAATTCTCGAACACGACGAGACTCACAGCAGCATCCCTCCTCCCGAACCCGACAGTCAGCACTAACCCATTCTGTCAGAGGGCATTTATATATCAGCAGACGGGTCAGGGTTGGCAGGCCGGCCCGCAGGCCGGCCCGCAGCCGACAATGGGCGGCTTGGAGAGGTTGGAGACAGTATCTGTTTTCCCGAGACCGGGGCAGCTTGCTTGATTCTTTTTATGAAAAGGAGAGGGGGAGGGGAGAGGGCGAGGAGGATGTTTGTTGGATTCGGATTATTCATATGTTGCCTATGAGTTGTGAGATATAAAAAGTAAGGGATGGCGAAACCTTGAGAAAAAAGTAGTCCAGACAACCTTGCATCCCTGCTTCATCACGAGTTAAAGGGTTGAGAGAAAGGATATGAAGGGAACATTGCTTGAATGACTAATTTGAGTGCATGCATTTTACTTGTATCTTCTCATAATCATTATATAATAATTGTTTAATTCTTTTTAATTTTTTTTCTCTTCTTCATTTTGATTTATTCTCTATCTTTTTTTCTTTATGTTTTCTTATAATGTAGTCAAATCTCTTCGAATTTTTTATTTTTTTTATATTTATTTTTATATTTTTTATTTTATATTATTTTACTTTTATATATATATATATATATTATATTTAAAGTTCTTTATTAACTTTTTTAATTTTATATATTTATTCATATATTATTTTTTTTATTATATTATTTTTAATATAAATTTTATTATAAATTTTTATAGTTATTATAATTTCTTTTAATTTATTTTTATATAAAATTTTACTTTTTATTAATTATAATTTTAATTAATTTTTTTTCTTTATTTTTTCTTTATTTTATTATTATTTATTATAGCTTAAACTAAAATTAATATAAACTTTTTTATTTATCTAATTGAACAACTTCAATAAGAATACTCAACTAAAAATTATAATATAAAATAAATAAGTAGATAAATTTAAATAAATAATTAAAAAATAACTACTATTATATTATTATTATTTTTTATTTAAGATATATTTAATCAAAAACTATGATATTTATTTAGTTAAAATTAAAATTTATTTATTTTACTAATTTAATTAATAAATAGTATTTAAATTATATGATCAAAGAGTTTTATTTTAAAATAATATAATATTTAATAAATTTTAATAGAAAGAAACTTATAGAGTTTTAATTTTTATTTAATATTTTTATTAATTTAAATAAAATAATTTAATATAATATAAAGAAAAAATAAATAAAAATAAATATTGAATAAATAAAATATTTAAAAAATAAAATAATATTAAAATTCAATATTATAAATTTATATAATTAAATAATATTTTTATTTTATATTAAAGTTTATTTTTTAAAAATAATTTTTATTTTCTTTATAAATTTAATTAAAATCTTAAAAAAAATTTAATTTAATATTTAAAAAAAATTATATTTAATTAATTAATTAAATATTTTTTTTAAATTTCTTTTATATTTTATTATTCAATTAATAATTTATTAATATTATTAAAAATACATATAAGTTATATAAGATAGAATTCTCTATATTACTAATTATTATATAATGAAATATTAAATTTTATAATATTAAAATCTTTTATATTAGCTTTTTGCTCTTTACTATTTATTAAAGTATTTTATAAAAAATTAGCATTTTAAAATTAGTACTCTATATCATTAATCTATTATTTTATAAAGAAGTACTATATTATCAATTCTTTATTTTATGAAAGATTAAAGATAAAATCTATTACTATTTATTAAAGACTAAAATCAACACTATCTCACTTATTTTATAAAAAATTAAAAATAAAATCTGTTACTATAAGAGGTTGAACCTTTAGATTTGCTCTGGCTGGCTGACTCAGCCTAGTCATCATTTGCATGTGTGCACATGATCATGCTATGTGAGCTTGCTTAAGCTTGAGTTCTCATCTCATTCTTTTCTTCCCTTTCTCAAGCAATTCATTCTTGTTATATAGGAGGACTAGCCTCTAGTTCTTAGAGCTTAATCCTTTACATTATGAATTGCTTCACTTCTTTTATTGATAGGCCACTGGGAGTCTTAATTCTGCATCATGAAGCTCAGCAAATGTGCTGACATATGATAGACTATTGAGAGTCTTAAATCCTGCATCATGAAGTTCAGTGATAGCACTGGTATATGAATAGACTGGGTTAGCAATCATGCTATCAAACAAATGAGCAACATTGAAAATATCTAGTCAAATGAGATAAAGTGACAGATTTGTACAATAAATACACAAATGAATCAATGTGAAGCAATGAGCAGAGATGCTCTTAGCAGCTTTGAACAACAATGAATGGTTTTTCTTCAACAGCAGGAACAGGTTCAGTGTGAGAACAGGGATTTAATAGCAGCTCAGCAAGCTGAAATAGCTAATCTACAACAAGCTTTGAACACTCTGACATCAACTCTCTCTCAATTGAACTCACAATCACTCATTGCAGTCAGAAGATCAAAGATCAAGCTACTGGACTGCAAGAAGTATGATGGTTCTAATCTAAAGCACTACTCTCAGTGAGAGCTAAAGCTTCAATCAAAGCTTAAGATTGATGGGAAAGCTTTAGACAATAATGAGAAATGTGCTTGATATATGTACTTGAGACTGGAAGAAATGGCAGCAGCTTGAGTTTATCTCTGAGTTGAGAATAATAAGAACAAGATCAACTTCACAGTAGAGAGCTTACTGAAGCAGACACACATGCTCTTTAGTGATCTCACATGACAGAAAAAGACTATGCAAAAGCTCAACAATCTACAACAGAGTAGAAGAGCTCTCTTCAACTTTCTGTCTGAATTTAATCAGCTACTGCTAGAAGCTGGTGGTCACAGATGAGATGATCACATTAAAAAGAAGTATTTGAAATCCACTCTAAGCATGGAGCTGAGAGAAGGCATGATGGGTGTAAGAGAACTGTCTCTCTATGAGAATTACTGCAAGGAGCTTAGATTAGTTGATTATCAACTCTCTGAGCTTAAGACTCTAAGACAGTGATCTAAACATTGCAAGAGCAGATCTTCTTCAGATCATACAACATCTAATCCACACTCTCTACTTCATCATGCTGTTCTCAATCAATGAAACCAGTCTCAAGCTTCTGCTGATGATCTGATGAATCTCTCTTCTGATACTGTGACCTCAAGCACTCATCACATCAAATTGATAAATCAGACAGAGATTAATTGAAGAAGAGAGCAAGGCCTGTGTCTGAGATGCAGAGCTGGAGATCATATAATTAAGAGCTGCTCATTCAAACCTCTCAGATGCCCTGCCACTCTCACAATAGCTAAGATGATCTCTGAGCTGGTACTTGATGATGATGATGTGAATATGAGTAAGAATTCAGGAAAAAGAGTAGCTTCAATCAAAAGACACTGAAAGAAGCAAAATAAGAAGCTTATGAAGAAGCAATGAAGAGGATTTAAATCTAAGATGATATTCAAACCCTTCACTATTGATGCTTTAGTAGATAATGCCTTTTCAACTAGAGCAATGATAGACAGTGAATGTAATGTCTATGATCTTATTTCTTAATTCTACATTAACAAGCATAAGCTCCTGTGCATTGAAATTTCCTCTGTTAAAATGACCAGCTTTGAAGACTCCATGGGACTCTCTACAAGCATAGTGACTGGCATTCAAATTGATATAGATGGTCATGTAACTGAACAGACCTTTCTCTATGTGGTGAATGAGTTACATGGTCATGATATGTATCTAGATGACCCCTGGCTGGCCCAGCAAAAGGTGACTGTGATCCCTCATCAAAGAATTGTGAGATTTGAAGAGAGTGGCATAGAGATAGAGCCTAGTTCAAATGCAAAAGCTGATGTGATTCTCATTTCTGCTGTAAGCTTCTCTAGGCTTGCAAGCACTTGAGAGAAGTGAAACATCAAGATCTTCACTGTCAGCTTGGCCAACATTCAAAAGACTCTAGAAGTGAAATCAAAAATTGACCCTAGAGAAAAGCTGCCTGAACATTATCATGAGTTTTTGAATGTATTTGATAAGAAAGCTGCTGACACTCTACCCCCACTTCATGGCCCAGGTAGAGATCATGGGATTGAACTGATTAAAAAGGCTGATGATAGCATGGAACAACCCCCTTGAGGTCTGCTATATAATATGTCTTGAGAGGAACTACTGACTTTGTGAAAGACTCTTACAGATTATCTAGATAAGAGTTTTATTAGAGTGAGCAACTCCCCTGCAGCTGCCTCCATACTATTCATGAAGAAGTCTGAGGATGGGCTAAGATTCTGTATGAACTATCAAGCTCTTAACAAAATCATCTGAAAGAATTGATATCCTCTATCATTAATCAGTGAGACTCTACAGTGAATTGGACAGGCTAAATGATTCACTAAGCTGGACATTATTGCAGCTTTTTACAAGATTCAAATCACAGAAGGTGATGAGTGGATGACAGTCTTTAGAACCAGATACAGGCTATTTGAGTGGCTGATTACACTCTTTGATTTGGTCAATGCTCTGAGCATGTTTCAAAAATATATCAACTGAGCATTATGTGGATATCTGGATGACTTCTGCTCAGTCTATTTAGATGACATCTTGATATTTTCCTCAAGAAGCTTACAGAAGTATTGTGAGCATGTACAAAAGATGCTTATGCATCTACAAAAAGCAGACCTGCAGGCAGACATCAGAAAGAGTGAGTTTGAGGTGAACAGCACAAAATATCTTGAATTCATCATTGAAGCAGGCAAGGATATACAAATAGATCTGGAGAAGGTTAAAGCTGTTTTGAAATGGGCAACACCTACTACTCTTAAAGATGTATGAGGATTTTTAGACTTTGCCAATTTCTATAGATGATTTATCAGAGATTTCTCAAAGATCATGACCCCACTGATGATTCTTACATGCAAGAATGTTTCTTTTTTGTGGATGAGCAAGACTGAGGAAGCTTTTAAGTGTCTAAAATCAATGTATATCTCCACTCCAATTCTGCTTCAATTCAACTCTGACTGTGAGACTATATTGGAAATGGACTTCTCAGATTATGTCTCAGATGAAGTGCTGCTACAATATGATGAGCAGAGCATTCTACACTCATGTGCCTTCTTCTCTTGCAAGCATTCACCTGCGGAATGCAACTATGAGATTCATGATAAGAAGTTATTAGTGATAATTGAGTGTTTAAAGAAATGAGACACTGAGCTATGAAGTGTAAAGCAATTCAAGATCCTCATAGATCATAAGAATCTAGAATACTTCATGACTACACACAGACTAAATGAAAGACAGCTACATTGAATGGATATTCTCTATCAATTCAACTTCAGAATTGATTACTGGCCAGAGAAGTTGAACACTGGACCAGATGCTCTATTATGAAGAGAGCAGAACATGTCACAGAGCACTGATGATGAGAGAATCAAGCAGAGGCAAGCTCAACTACTTAAGTTTAATGTACTGACATCTGAAATGGAACCAATAGTGGCTGCTGCCAGTGTGGAATCTGAGATGTCTCTTCAAGCTCAGTGAAATGATGCTCACAAAAATGACAAGATTCTGCAGTGTCTGGAGCAAACTCTTCATGAGAGAAGATTCAGATTTTCTTCTGAACTTGGCATTAAGGCCTTCATCTCTGAGTGCTCTTTAAATGAGAATAGAGAGTTTCTCTTTCAAGATTGTAAGTGAGTGCCAGACTTCAAACCTCTTCAAACCAGGTTAGTGCATGAGGCTCATGACTCATCTCTTACCAGTCATCCTGGGTGAGAGAAAACAGCAGGAGTTCTAAGATGTGAGTTCTACTGGCCAGGCTATGCTGTCAATGTGAGAAGAATGACCAGGAACTGCCATCTTTGCAGATCAAACACTGCATAGAGAGATTGATGTCAGAGACTGCTTAAGCCTCTTCTCATTTCTGAACACATGTGGCAGGAGCTTTTCATGGACTTTATCATGGACTTACTGAGCTCTAAAGAATACATGAACATCATGATTATAACAGACAGACTGATCAAGAAGGTTATATTAAAAGCAGTTAAGAAAACTGATGTGAAGATAGTGACTAGAGTGTTTCTTCACAACATCATTCTTTGACATGACATCTCTAAGATGGTAGTGTCAGATCAAGAGTCAGCTTTCACAAGCATGTTTTGAACTCAGATGTGTGAGAAATTAGGCATTAAGAGATGACTCTTCACAGTCTATCATCCAGAGACTGATGGAGCTACAGAGCAAATGAACCAGACTCTGGAAATCTACCTACACAAGTACATTAGCTTTCAACAGAATGACTGGTGTGAATGACTTCCTCTAGCAGAGCTGGCCATCAATAATAGAGATGCTGCCTCAACAGATATAAGTCTGTTCTTTTTAACACATCTTTTCCACATCTTCTTCATTGATATAGCTGATGCACCCCCCATTGAAACACCACATAATCCCATTGAGTTTGCAGATGATTACATGAGAAAGGTCTATGAAGTGTTGGAGTGGGCTCAAGTAAAAATGACAGATGCTCAGCAATCTTAAGAGAAATACATAAATAGATGAAGAGACTCAGCTTCAAGCTTTCAATCTGAAGATAAGATCTGGTTGATCTTAGAGAACATGAGAACTAATCATCTGTGCAAGAAGCTGGACATGAAATACAATCAATATACTGTGCTAGAAAAGATAGAATTTCACACTTACTGACTGAACATCTCACTCAGCATTCACAATGTCTTTAATGTAAAGCTTCTACATGTTGCAGTGACAGATTCCCTGTCTAGTCAGAGGCAAACTGACTGACAGCCACTCACTATAGAGACCTCAGAAGGATCTGAGTTTGAGATTAAGAAAATTTGAGGCAAATGAACCTACCAGAGGAAAAAGCAATATCTTGTTAAATGAATAGATTGGGCTAAGTCTACATGAAATGATGTGAGTCTCCTACAAGAAGTGAAGGCCTTGAATGCTTGAGAGGCCTCTCAGCAGGCAAAATTAGATGTAAAGAGGGCTTTAAATAGTCATAAAGGCCTGCAACAAACAGAGAGAAGAGAGGTATTATAAGAGATTGAACCCCTAGATTCACTCTGACTGGCTGACTCAGCCTAGTCATCATTTGCATGTGTGCACATGATCATGCTACATGAGCTTGCTTAAGCTTGAGTTCTCATCTCATTCTTTTCTTCTCTTTCTCAAGCAATTCATTCTTGTTATATAGAAGGACTAGTCTCTAGTTCTTAGAGCTTAATTCTTTACAGTTACTACTTATAAATATATATATATAAATATATTAAATTTATAAATTTTTTTAAAAGATTTAGTGATTAACTACTATTCATTTCTATATTTATATTTTCATTCATTATTATTCTCTTCTCTTCATAGTACTTATAGCATTTATATTTCTACTTTATTATAATATTAGCTATAATGCTTTACACACTTTCTTTTAACATTTAGTTCAGTTACATCATGTTAGGCTTAGCGCCCGACCGAGCCCGACCAAGGCCCGGCGCCCGGTTAGACTCGACGTCGGATTAAGCTCAAGCGCCCGATTAGGCCTAACCCTCATTACGTGACCAAGTGATCATATGGGCCCAATTAGGCCTAATTCTCATCATGTGACCATGTGACCATCGCGGTATTACACACTTTGATATATTCATGAAAATGTCTTAATTGAAACTCTGTCTTAACAAAAAAACTACAAAAACATCTTAATCAATCTTGATTACATCTCTATAAGCTCTCTTCCATCTTCTCAGGTAGCAAGTCTGATGGTGTGCTGATGCAGCATTGCCAGTGCATCTAGCTCTTCAACAACACTGAATATGTTCTGAGTCTTAACATGCATCTGCTCTTTCATATACTAATCACTCAAGAGATTTCATCTCTCTGTCTCAATTGTCTACTGCACATGTGAACTGAATGACATGAAGTCTTCAAGCTCTTCTACACCAGCAGATAGCTCAAAGAGTATAAATGTTGCATCAATACATCTCAATCTACATAGTCTAATGACTAGTAATCTTCTAGCTGCTCACAAGGCTGAGGTACAGAAATCTCATGCAAAAGCACTAGCTGCTGCAAATATGTTTGATCAGATTGAAGAAGACTTAGATGATATGAAGACAAAAAATTTATCAAAAGCACTGATCATTAAAGCTGTTATGAAGATGTTAATCAAGAACTGATACAATAAAAGTCTAGAAACAGTTAAGCAGTTCATTACAATCAAATCTACTAATCTCACTGATGCAAATGATGCAAGAGCTTCTATCTACATAAAGACAGCTGCAAACAGCACTAATGTAGTAAGAACATCAACAATCATACTGTAGAAATCTCTGCTTAGAAATAATCTCAGAGAAGAAAAAACACTGTGAATTCTCACACATCTGTCTTCAGATCATCTAGCTTGCAAAGCAAGCTCAATCACTACTTTTAGAAAGCTGAAGACTGAGCTTCTGAGGTCTTTGACAGCAGTCATCATAGTAGTTCAAGTCATCTTCACTGACATTATCATCATTTCTAGAAGTTTGTAAGACATGAAGACTCTGCTAGTCAAAAAATATGTTATAGCAGCTGCTCTCATCAATGCTTAAATAGAGAAGAAAGAACATTGAATCATTTATCTGATTTCTAAACTACTTATGAAGATTAATGATTATAATAATGAAACTCTTCATCTCTCAGCAGAATTCATAACAGAATAATTCATACTTTAAATCAGAATTAAGTCTATTCAGAGTCACTGAGTAAAAATACACTTTGAAAACTCAATAGTTACTTTTATATTATACTTTTCATAAAAGACAGTAGTAAATCTATCATCAAAAGTGAAACTATATGAATATTAAAGATCAGTGATCAGAAAGATATCTAAAATTAAAATACAATAATACAGCAGATGATGAGAATTTTATTAAAAAAATACTATTTTCACATCTCTCACTGCAAAAAAATACAGTTTTAAGAATCATGTAAAAGAAAATTCATTCTGTTATAAGAAGAATAAAGTATGTGAATACCTCAATTGCTGCACTAACTGTCTTGAATTACATACTGTGAATAATTTATCCTGCTCTGTCAGATCAGAAATAAAGAATGAAATTGTTCAAAAATACTTAAGAAATCAGCTGAGAAATATCTGCAATGCATAGAGTAAGACATACTTGATCACAACAAGTAATAGTAAATGTGATGATTAAGATTCATCAGCAGATCTGAGATTGAATGACTTTACTGAGTGTAGATCTAATTTCACATCAACATCAAACACAGCATCAAGCACAGCATTGAGCACAGCATCAGATATAGCATTAGACATGATGTTCAATTCAATATCTAATGCAACATTCAATATGATATCTCATACAACAACACTCTTCTTTCAGCCACTCAATGAAGAAAAACTTTAGATCTCTGTGATATCTGCAGATTATGAAGTCAATATAGAAAAAAAGAGCTTAGCATATGAGACAGCTCTCAATTTAGTGTTCAAAAGAAAGACTGATATTCTTCTTATATAGAAACTCTGAATTTATAAGAATTTAAGCTGATAAATCTCTAAAAAGCACTTAGCATTCAACTGCTTTATCTCAATTAAAAAGTGAAACAGAAAGTCACAGGTTTTCATTTATATGCATAAATACACACAAATCTATGCTCATGCAGTCTCTGGCCTCTAGGCAGAAAACTGAAACATTTATATGCTGCACATATATATTTGAAATCTACAGCTTCAGATAATTAATATATACAATACATCTTCAGATGCAGAGAATTCTGAACAAGATGTCAGCTGTCTTCTCTTCTGATTCATTCTAGCACTCTCTTTGCTTCTTGCTGATAATCTCAATATCAAGTACTCTGTATGGCAATCAGAAATGTCTTCAAGCATATGAGTAGAATTATTTCTGCAATAAATTATGAATTTTAACTTTACTCTTACTATGAACTCAGACACTCTTACATGTAGGCATAACATACTAGACCTGGCCTGGATCATCTCAGAATTAGTTATCAAAGAAGTGAACACACAGATAGACAGATCTCTTTACACTTTCTCTGATCACTAGACTCTTTTCATCAATATCAGCCTTTCATGAGGTGCAAGGCCTGACAGATCACTTCATCTTTTCCATCTTGACATCATGAATAAGAAGGTCTTTAACCAGATGCTGAAGGTCTATAAGTCAAAACTAGACAAACTATGTGATATTTCAGAGTACTCTAATACAGATTAGCTAGATGCTCTGACTCAAGATATTACAGATGCACTAGTAGCTTCTCTGAAAAGCTTCAAGAAGAGTATCAGACAAGATATAGACCAGTCATGATGAAAAAAAAACTGTCACAAAGTGATGACAACACTATATCAAGTATAGTATCTAAGCTCTAGATTTTTATATGAAGTAAAAGACAACATAGCCAGGATTATTAGAAAAGTCAAAAGAGAATACTAATAAGACAAGATAGCAGAGACCTCAGTGAGAAAAGATATTTTTAAGATAATCAAATAAGCTCATTCAACTGACTTCTTTCATTCTCCCCCTTTCATAGATGAAGAGACTGGGCTAGTGTGAACAATCTCTAGAGAGAAAAGAAATCTTCTGCAACAAATACTCTTACAGAACACTGCAAGCAGAGAGAATATCTCAGTTAGCTGATTCAATTCATCATCTATCAAATTATCATTTCCTGTTGTCTCAGCACATGAGATACAAAACTCTCTGCTGAATATGAGTAATACTACTTCAGAAATTAATAAAGTACCAACAGAGGTGCTACAAAAGACATGGCCACATAATAAGATATTGATGAAAAGACTGTTCTTCAGTACTTTGAAGCCCTCTCTGAGTAAACTGCCTCAGATCTAGTGACAGTGATGATTCATGATATAGAGGAAGTCTGAGCTTATGGAAAAGTAGTCTCTCTTCTTACTCTGAATATCAAAAATGCTTTTGATGCTATACTCAGAGAAAGAATCCTACAGAGACTACAAGAACAAAATTGATCATTAAAATTAATTAGATAAGTGAAAAGCTTTATGACAGAATATACAGACAGAATCAGAATGAATGAACTTCTGAGAGAGCTTTTTAATATCTCAGCAGATCTTTCACAAGGCTTGCCAGTTTCATCTATTCTATTTATGCTGTTTATTCAGCCTCTATTCTTTCTAGAAACTATACAAAGAAGATATGCATACTCAGACTATGCAGATGATTTAGAACTGCTTAGTGTTAAAATCACTCTTGAAGAGAATGTTGTTACTCTTTAGAAAAATTTCAAGTTGCTAAATGATTGAGTCAGTAAAGAAGAGCTAACATTTGATTTTGTCAAAACTGAGATAGCACACTTCACACAGCACAGAATTCTTTCAAATCTCTTAATTGATTTTGAAATGACATCTGATATTCACCCTATTATAGCAAATGCAGTGAAAAGCTTCATAAGATATCTAAAAATCTGACTAGATAGAAAACTGAGCTTCAAGAAACACATGAAGACTATGACAGCTAAGATATGATAAATATTTAATAGCATATGAGTGCTAAGTAACATGGCAAGAGATGTTTTAATACAACTACTTAAACAATTTATTCAGATCTGTGTGCTCTCTATGCTTTGCTATGAAGCAAAGACCTGATGATCTGAAGTTATATAAATAAAGAAGAGAAGAGAAATCTTTAATCAAATAAATTGTCTAATCAAAAAGCAAGATCTAGTTTTTAAAGATGTCTTACGAGAGACACTATCAGTTTACAGAATCACATTTATTTCAGCTCTACATCACAAGCTAAAAATCATGTCAATGAAAAAGATACTAAACAACTAATATGCTGTCTTTGCAGTAAGAGTTAAAAAGCTTAATAAGAGACATTTGCTAGTGAGATACTTCAATAAAGTAGCTATCACTTAGCTCTATATCATATATTTGTCTAGAGTATTTAGTCATGCTGGCATGATAGAAGCACATAACTCTCTACTTATACTTTTTTAAATAAGAATTCTCAGAAAAAAAGATCTATAAATTGAATATAAAATAGACTGCATAAAAAAACAAATAGTACATGACTTTAAGAGCTGATTACAATAATACAATTCTCTAAATCTAATGATTTTTACTGATGATTCACAGATAATGTATTTGTAGCATACAACTAATGCAAAATAAACTATATATTGAGATAGTGAACATCATCTAGTCTTCACAGAAAATCTATCAATGAATAAAGCAGAGATATTTAACATAAAGACAATGACAGCTCTGTGAAGTCTAAAGAAAATCATTCATTTGTAGTAGATAAAATACATCAGCAATGTCTACATTTGTTTAGACAATTTGAAGATATTATAAGCTTTTGAATTTATATTAAACATCTCTAGTCAGTCAGTCTTTATACAGTTTTTGAAAGTTATAAAGATCTAATAGAGCAGAGATAGGCTTTCTTTAATCATTTAGAGCAAAATGATCAATAAATAAGTCTCAGATCATATAGACATGACTGATAATGAAAAAAATAAATCTTAAAGTCAAAGCAGCTGCAGTACAGATAATAAGTACAAACACAGTATCTAAACTCAATAGTATAGACACACTAGCTTATATAAAGTAACATAATATAAAACAAATCACATAAATTTTTGAGAACTACTAGGTTAAAAACCTACTTAAATACTATATAAAGCTGGAGATCTCACTGAAAAGAGTCTTAGTAAAGATAAAACTTTCATATTTCATATTAAAAAAACTCTATACTATTTAATAAAATCATGAAGACTTTGCAGTCTATTACAGTTATTTTAAATATAAAGATATAAAGTACTATTGTCAGTGCAGATATAGTAAAATCTTAGAATATTTTTACTATTATACTTTTGTATGTAAAATAATAAAGTGACATCAGTCTATCTACAATCTTTATGAGACGCTAACAATCTTATATGAAACTCTAAAATTCAATAATTGACTAAAAGAAACAATCTTCTCCCAGAATATCTATTTAATATGCTGATATATATCTTTAAATTAAATCTCACAGATCATCTTCTCTTCTGTTTTACTCTTATTTTCTTTATTATCTTTCTCTTTTTTCTAATTTATTTTTTTTTTCTTGTCTTTCTTTCTATCTTTTTTCTCTATCTCTCTCTTACAAACTTAAAATCTCTCAAATCTCTACTCTATGGCAACTGACTCATAGACTCTGCTGATGTAGCAATACATAACTTAATCAGACCCTAGAGGCTTAGTAAGCTACCGCTCACCTGCAATCTACTGGTCAGGCCCTCTTACAACGGCCTGTCAGCTCAACATAATCTACTATCTTAATACAATTATTTTCAAAGTATAATTATTTTTGCAAATTCCTGTTCTTAATATGCAATAACCACTCAATGTGATGTCTTCTACATATATTTTAATAGAGAATAAAATTGCAGAGGTATTATTTTCAATATCTAATGTTGAAAATCTCAATATTAAAGCATTGATATGAAAATTTGAAGTTCTCTACTCCCAACTGCTGAATCATTATAATGATCATGTCTCTTAAATTGAATGAACTTCTGCTAATTGGCTATTATCATCTAACCAGGAAAAATTACTTTGTTTCTATATAGAATCTTTAAATAAACTAAATCTATCTCTCAATCATTTGATGATCTTTAATATTGTCAAATTTATACTTGCACAGAGTCATATCAATCTCACTACATCTCTACCTGGGCTTGAAGAGTACTGGGTCAAAAGATTCCTTTAACATCATCTGAAGTATAATGTATATAAGGAAAAGATCATTGATATACTATGGAAATAGACTTATTAATCTTCATTCATTTTTAATTAATTTAACTGCTTTAAGGAGATAAAAGAGAAGCATGGAATTTAAGACTGTGATATCTACAACTTTGATGAAACAGAGTTCAGAATAGAAATTGACTGTGATCAGTGAATTATAACATAAAATTCTTAAAGGAGAATCTATGTTGACAGTTCAAATAACAGAGAAACTCTTACAATTATTGAAGAGATTGCAACTGACAGCTTTACTATTTCTTCTTTATATATTCTCACTGCAAAGTAGTTGCAAGAGCAGTGAACAGATGAAATAGAGAAGAATGTTATGATAGCTATATCTGACATTGGCTATAATAATGATTAGATTTTTTTTCAATGAATTCAGCACTTTTATCACCTTATCAAAGCCTATATCAAAGAAACCCATCATCTGCTTCTATTAGATAGATTTGATTCTCATTGCATTCTTAAATTTATAATTTTTTGTGATAAGTATAACATTATATCTTTCTATTTAATTCCTCACACTACTCATCTTTTATAACCTCTGGATATTAATATTTTTCAGACTTTTAAATATCATCATTCTGCTGCAGTTGAGGAAGCTACATAATGTGATTGTGAGAAGTTCACAAAGATTGAATTTTTTCATGCTATTATTTCTATTCAGAAAGCAATATTTAAGATTCATACAATCAAGCAAGAATGGAAAGCAACTGGTCCAGTTCCATTTAATCCATCAGTTGTTCTTAATAAACTACATGAGTTTGAATCAACTTCTATAGAATTTAAGAGGTTTGTTTTCACTGACTCAGAGATCAAGTATACTTCTTCCACCATACACCAATTCAATCAATATAAGTGGAAACTAAAGGCTTTGAAGGAGGACGACAACTATGATATAGACTATATTAATATAGAATTACAAAAGCTTTATAAGGGTAGTATTGCAATAATCAATATAGTAACTCTTTTGCAGAAGAAGTTAGCTCAAACCTCTGCTACCACATTAGCTTGAGAATACTGCCTCTGAAACTTGCAGAGGATGGTTAATAAGAGAGATGTTATATCTATAAGCTACTGCCACAAAATGACAGCAATTAATAAGAAGATTAATATGGAGAAGGCATTGAAAAAATTATAGTCAAAATGAAAGAAAGTTGTAAAGAAACTTAAAAGATATTGTAGAGATACAGACATTTATATGAATATCATAAAATTTATAAGAAAATCTCAAAGATAATTCATTTACATTATAATCTACTTGTATATATAAAATATAGAGCAATTTATTGAAAAATTAGCTGAATATCATGAGTATAAACAGGCAGTAACATTGAGATAGCAGATTATATTAAGCTGGCAGACTCTCATAGAAGGGCCTAATCAGCAGGTTGCAGATAAGTGATAGCTTACTAAGCCTCTAGAGTCTGATTATTTTATCTAATTTATAAAATAGCTATAAAATAAATAGTTGTTTATAAGATGTAGCTCTATCAGCTCTATAGTTCAATGCAGACTCTACTAAATCATATGCTCTTCAGATACAATGACTAATCAGATGTTAAATAAAATGTGGGATGGTTGAATCTCTCATATTGAGAGGCCTAGCTAGCTATCTAATATACGCTATATCACGTGCGGCGGGGCGGCCGCCCGGGCAACACACGCCCAACATAAAATACACATACATACATACATACACACATCATATGATTATATGAGTTATTATAATTCAGACAGACTCTCAGGACTCTCTTTCATCTCATTAAACTTAGTATTCTCTTATATAGCAGTTGATAATATAGGGAGATTTCTTCTTATGCAGCTCGCATTCACATTTTAATATAATATTAAACTTTTTTTTATTTTTTTTACTCAGAATTGAGTAATATCTACTCAGTAAGAATCTGATAATACAATAGACAACAACATACTGAGTTTAAAACACAGTCAATTTAGAACAGCAATTTATTTCTTTTAGTCATTAGAAAGATATAGATCAGAATGATTATTTTAAACTTTCAACTCTCTGAAAAAATCTAAAAAATTGATGATATGTTCTAATAAAATCAACTAATTAACTGTGAGTCTTATTTGAAGAATTTAAACAGATAATTCACTGAGATAAAAATTAAATCTATAATAAGTTAGCAGCAATCTTTGACAGTATTTTTAATGATGAAAAGATACTGAGAGACACAGTCACACATTTGTAGATGAAATGAAATGATACTGTAGCTCAAACAGCTATTGAATAAAGTCAATTAATAAACTCATTGAAGAATATGATGAGCTTAGTCATATTTTAATTTGAATGATAGTTAGCAATCAAGTAATAAGTCAAAACATCATTTTCTTAGAGAATAAAAAAAGATCTATCAAGATTAATAATTCAAAATATCTCATTGATGATAAGAAGTTAATATTTGAGCATGATTATTCTGCATGAAGAACAAGCTTTAAGAGAATATCAATCATTACTTCACTGAATATATGAAGATTGCATATATTGAATATCAGACTGATAAAGATATAGCATATTATATTACATCTTTTAATGATAAGCTTTTCTTTAATTTTCAGAGAATAATAACAATGGTCAATATAAGAACAAATATATATAATAAGTTTCAGAAGATTTATGCTTAGACAACTCATATTCTTCAGATGATCAATATTATTTAAAAGTTAAAAATTTTCTAGAGCAACAGATATAATATCTTAAGATAAAATATCTTATAAATTTTAAATATTTAGATCTCTATCAGTCTCTCAAAGTTGATTACTACAGCAAAGAAATTTGCAGTCTTCTGTTCAGATATTCAGTGTTACTACTGCAAGAATGAAAATTATATTATCAGAAACTGCTCTATAAAATAAAAGTCTCAACAGATAATTGCTAAGCTTACAGAGAAAGATACTGATAGACTCTCAGCAAATTTAAAAAAAAAATTGAAAAAAAGTTTTTATTTCAAATTGCTCAATAGTAAGTAAGAGATTTAATATAAAGAACTTAATTGATGAAAAAAGCTTTAATATATTAATTAAGTTAATATTGAAGTAAAAAATGTAAATTTTATTGACATTCAATATGCTATAAAGTTAGCAAGACTATTCAATAGAAAGTTCTAAAAACTTCTATTTAAATATTGTATAAAAAAAATATTGAAACTTCAGATAAAGTGATAGATTATATATTAATTTTATATTTTTAAGTAAATGAATGAAGATTTCAGAACATTTCTCTATTGATAATTGATCTAGACTAGCATCATATCATTTTGAGATAAAAGTAGCTAGTCATATAAAATATATGATTTGATGTCAAGAATCAATGTTTAATCTGATAAAATGAGCAATCTATCCCAGAACAGATAGAAAAGTATTCAGGAAAAAAGTAAAAAAACGTCAGGTCTAACAGAGAAACTGAACAGAAGCTAATAACTTAGCCGGACAGATGAAAAGAAGAAGTATTGCAGACAATGAATATGAACTTCATTGAAGCTACTTTGTTTTATGACTATATAATAAACAGAAACTATATAGTCTTTATTATCAATCTATAAAAAATTAATAAGTAGCTTGAGAAAAAATAAGATCTTACAGAAGCTGATGCTAAATCTGATGATGAGTGGATCAATAATCTATCTAAGTAATTGAAGACCTAAAAGAATTGCTTTGTATAAAAAGTCTTAGATGAATTACCTCTTCTATACAAGAACATTAATCTTAAAATAGAGCTTCAGTCAAACACAGAGTTTATCAGAGATATGAAGTACATATCTCTATAAAAAATAAATTTTAAGAAATTAAAAGCAGTGAAAATTTATCTGAAGACAAACTAAGTAAAAAACTTCATTATAGCAAGCTCAATCTTCTATGCATCTCTAATTTTAATTATCTATAGTAGAAGAAAACTACAATTCTATATTAATTTCTGCAGATTGAATATCATAATCAAATAAAATAAGTATTCACTGTCTCTTATAAATGAGTTAATGAACTAACTCAATGAACGAAAATACTTTACAAGGCTGAACATCTGACAAGAATTTAAATCTAGAAATTTGATTATATTTAATATTTATCATAAGATCTATAAATATCAAATGATTTTTTTAATTTTATAAATATCTCTATTTACTTTTAATAATTTATCAATGATATCTTTTTGGACTATCTGAATAAGTTCATGATAGCATTTATAAATAACTTTCTAATCTACAGCAGGACTTTTGAGATAGATTTTGAGAAGACTACAGTTATTACAAAGTTATAGATTTTAATCACAGTCAAAGATATTCAATCATTTCTAAAACTTAATAACTTCTATTAATAATTTATAAGAAACAATAGCTGAATTGCAAAATCATTATAGTAGTTGATAAAGAAAATAGTTTTATTCATATAAATATCAGAATGTCAGTTGGTCTTTGAGAAACTGAAGAAGCAGCTGATGAAAACTTCAATTTTACATTACTATAACTCTGAATGTGAGATTTGCATTAAGACTGATGTCTCAGATGAAGTGATGATTAAGATACTAAGTTAAATATTAAATGATAATTTTTAACATCTTCTACTTCAAGTCAATAAGTGATGCAAAGCTTAATTATAAAATAAATGATAAAAAATTACTTATAGTCATCTGAGTATTGCAGAAGTGATGTGCTGAGCTTGAGAGACTACAATAGAAAAAATGATTCAAGATTCTCATTAATTATTGTACACTAAAATACTTTATGATAATTAAAAAATTGAATATATATCTAATTGACTGAGTAAAATTTCTTTTCTGCTTCTACTTTGAAATCAAATACTAACTATAGAAGAATAACATATTAACAAATACACTAAGTAGATCTAAGTATATTAAAAAACACTCATAGAGCTATTTGCAAATTCTTTTAAAATCATAGATTTTGAATTTTAAGATTATCTTCTTCATAAAAATAGAGATTATTAATATTAAATTATTAAAAAAAAATATTGTTAAACACATTATATCTTTAAATAAAAATATAATCTTATTTAAGTCTCTGCAGGAGCAAGTAGAAGAGAAGAATAATCTCTATACAATGAAAGATAATATGTTGTTTTATAATAAAAGACTGATAATATCTGTTTAGAAAAAAAAACTTTTATAGATATTTTGTTATAAAAAATTTATAATCAGATTTCAATAGTATATCTGAGTTAACAGAAAACTCTGACTCTGATTTATTCTCATTATTAATGAATCATTTAACAAACAGATATTCTACATTATGTTTAAAATTATCATATATGCTGAGTTAGTAAGATCTTCAGAAATAAAGTTTTTGATCTGCTAAAGTCACTACCAATATCAAAACAAACATGATAGTATATTATAATAAACTTTATAAATATATTAAAGAATAAAAGTGACTATGATATTATTCTAATTATAGTCTACTAGTTAGGCAAGAAGATAATTTCAATATTTATCATCTATATAGTTATAATATATGAACTGATTTGATTATTCAATCAATTTTACTATTTTTACAATGAGGTATTAGACTCAATTATCTCTAACTGCAGCGTTTAGTTCATATTAAACTTTTGAAATGAGTTCACGAAAATTCTAAACATAAAGTTAAAACTTTCAATAGTATATTATACATAGACAGATGAACAGATAAAGATCATAAATTAATATATTATTATTTATCTTCACTTATATATTAATTACTATCAAAGTAACTAAGATCAGTAATTACTTATTATAGATTATACTTCTTCAATTATCTCAAATATCTTTATTAAGATCTCTTTCTTTCAAGCTGTAAATTAATATAAGTTATGAATATTATTTAACTGAAGATCTTTATCAAAAAAATGAAACATAGAAAAGAAAATAAATTGAAGAGCTGCTTAAAACTATGTTAAATAAATAAAAAAATTTGAAAATGAGTAGACAAAAATATAAAGAGAGTATAGAAATAGATAAAGATATAAATTGATAGACATTATTAAAAATCTAACTTCATAGTGAAAGATTTTATCTACTTAATATTAAAATCATATAGAATTGACTAATTAAATTATAAGCTAATAGCATAAAACACAAACTTCTTCAGAATTGTAAAGAGAATGAGCAATGTTTATAAACTGAATTTTGTTATAATTATAAAGATTTTTTTAATCTTTTTCTCAGATAAGTTATATAAGAATTCAAAAGATTGTCTATCAAAGTAGACTATTAAATCATCAAATTCAATTAAAATAAATGAAGAAAATAAATAAAAAGTGAAGTATATATTAATTAATTGAATAAATCAAGACAAATTGCAATATTAAATTCACTGAAAGAGATTTGATGAGGATTCATCTTGATATCTAGCTCATAATTTCAAAAAATCATCACATATTATATATGACTTTTATATAACTAATTTTACAAAAGCTGAATCTTCAAAATAACTAGATGAGTGGCTGAATACATGAGAGACAGATAGTTATCTGAAGAATGAGGTTGATAACAATCTACTGGCATGAGAACATGTCTGTTTCTAGACTAAGAGGTGATGTTAAACTCAGCACCTAACTGAGTCTGACTAAGGCCCAGCGCCCAGTTAGACTCGACGTTCGGATTAATCTAACCCTTATCACGTGATCAAATGACCATTTGAATTGTCTGATTAGGTCTAATTATACCACTGTGCAACTCACACGTCATGTGAATGCACCATATCAAAATAATAAAAACACTGAAATGATAAAAATCTTGCAATTTCATCATCTTCATCATCTTCATCAATTAATAACTCACCAAAATGTCAAATAAGAATAAAAATATCAAAGACTATATTCAAAAAGCTATTACTTATCATCAAAAAAACTTAAATTTTAAAATACTGTCTCTGTCATAAGAATTTGAGATTTCTTATCAACATCTCTGAGTGCATATCAATGAAAGAACTCTGAATACTGCAAAGATTTCAGTTAACAAAATATTAAATGAGAATTAAAAAAATGTGATTAAATGATGAATTAAATTATTTAATGAAAAAAATTATTCTTTCACAGCTGAATATATTGAAGATTTCATAAATTTAATACTCAGATATTAGCATATAGATTCTACTACCTCTTCTTCAAAAGTCAGTAAGATATGAACTTATAGATTCCTTGAACATCTATTTGAGTATAAGAGAGTATAACAGAAGTTAATGAATTCAAAAAAATAATAATTAAAAATATTGAATATATTAATATATAATTTGAATGTCTCTGAATTCTATTTGAGCAGTATCAATTTCATGTTTATGATATATACAACTTCAATGAGATTGAATTTCAAAAAGAACAAGAATGTAGAGAATGAGTTATAACTGCTTTTAAAAAAGCTAATTTCATTATTTCTTCATACTTTTCAAGAGATTTGATTATAGTTATTGAATGTATATTCATAAATAATCATGTTATTTTATTATTGATAATCTTGATCTTCAAAACACATATGAAGAATTGACATACTCAGATAGATTTACTCACTAATTATAGAATTACTACATCAAATACTGAATTTATACATAATGAGATTGAATTTGAATGATTTAAATATTTTAATACTGCTACAGAAAAGAGACAGAAGAGAAATTATTGATAGCTTTTAATAAATAATTATAAATCTTATATTATTGAGAAGTTTATACAATATATGAATTTTTATTGCATGTTACTTATTTACTATAATCTGTGAATAGTTTATCATTTCAGCAACATAAGTATTATCATTCAAAAGCAGTCAACTCTGCTGCATGTCATGATTTTGCTAAGTATGAAAAATAGCAGTTTATACAAGACCTCTCAGGTATGCAGAAGCAGATCTTTAAATTTGATAGAATAGCTGCAGATTGAGCTCAATATAATATATATTCATAAAATTCTGATAAAGTTCTTAACTCTCTTAAGCAGTGAATCTCATTATCTTCTTTACTGCAGATTTATGAAGATAAAAATAATTCAAATCACATATTTATCTCTTTCTCTCAGCTATTCTCATCAAAAATAATTCCAAAGCTGAAATATTATATTAATATTGTAGAAAATATTATACAAAATATTAAAGATACTTTTAATTTGAAATCATTCATCTTGACACATTTTTTGAATAAAATATTCAAAGTAAATCTAATTTACACAGAACTTAATGAGTAACAGATCATTGAATTAGAGAACTTTCTCAATATCAGTAAACACTACAGAGCTAAAACAACTCATTATCAGATTCAAGTAAGAAAAGTTCTTATTATTAAAAATATCAATAGAAAAATCAAGCAATGTAATTTACTACTATCTATATATAATTATTACTTAATTTAATCTGAAATACTTTGAGTAATGAAAAGTTGATTGACTAAATGATCTGATCAATTAAATAATAAATTATATTATCATTCTAATATAATATAATTTATCATATAGTTAATTGAATTATTTAGTTAATTAATTTTTCATCACTCAAAGTATTACAGATTAAATTAAGTAATAATTATATATAGATAGTAGTAAATTATATTAAGAATTATTTCCTGCATGCTGAAAGCATGTATAAGTAATATGTTCAATAGTCTTACATACACTACATTGTAATACTATGTGTTTTCATGATAAAAAATCAGCAGCTTCAATCATCTCTTCTTTTTATTTATTAACTCTTCATATATAATTCATGCCTTCTTCAATTCTCAAAGCACTTTTTTGAACTATATATGTACAGTCTGTTTTTCACTTTCTCTTTTATTTTGCATTTGCAGCTTTTAGTTTCTTGATCTTTTGCTTTAAAAGTATCATTCTATACATGATCATTTGATAGCTTATAGCAAGCTGGCTTAAAATCTGATAAGTAGAACTGAATGAACTATGTATACAGTATTTGATATATTTTCTGACTTTCTTAATCTGCTGCTTCAATTGACATATATTATGTAATATAATCATGATATAGAAAGCTTGAAAGCTATGAGAAGTTTCAGAAGAAGTGAGTATATGTGTTAGAAAGTAAATGCAAATGCATAAGAAGAAAACTCTATGCATTGCTAACTGATATATAATGAAATACTAAGCTTGATGAGATGAAAGGTGCTGGGGCCTGTGTGAATTATAACTGTCTGCATGATCACATGGTCACATGATTAGTATTAGGCCTAATCAGACGATCCACATGGTTGTTTGATTATCTGATGTGAATTAGGCCTAATCAGACACTGAGCTTAATCTGACATTGAGTCTAATCAGGACCTGAGCCTCAGTTGAGCTTAGTTAGACACTGGGCCTAATAATAACAGTCACTTATTTTTGATATTTAAGTTAAATCAGTTTTGAACAATTGATTCTTTCAGACTTAATCATCACTCTAGCAGTGCTAATAATTTTCATCTGAAATTCAATCTCATTAAAGTTGTAGATATCATCTTTCAGAATTTTATACTTTGCAATTATAAGGGGTTGAACCTCTAGATTCGCTCTGGCTGGCTGACTCAGCCTAGTCATTGTTTGCACATGTGCATGTGATCATGCTACATGAGGTTGCTTAAGCTTGAGTTCTCATCTCATTCTTTTCTTCCCTTTCTCAAGCAATTCATTCTTGTTATATAGGAGGACTAGCCTCTAGTTCTTAGAGCTTAATTCTTTACATTATGAATTGCTTCACTTCTTTCATTGATAGGTCACTGGGAGTCTTAATTCTGTATCACAAAGCTCAGCAAATGTGCTGACATATGATAGACTATTGAGAGCCTTAAATCCTGCATCATAAAGTTCAGTGATAGCATTAGTATATGAATAGACTGGGTTAGCAATCATGCTAACAAATGAATGAGCAATATTGAAAATGTCTAGCTGAATGAGATAAAGCAGCAGACTTGTACAACAAATACACAAATAAATCAATGTGAAGCAATGAGCAGAAACACCTCCAGCAGCTTCAAACAACAATAAATGACCTTTCTTCAATAGCAGAAACAGGTCCAGCGTGAGAACAAGGATTTAATAGTAGCTCAGCAAGCTGAAATAGCTAATTTATGCCAAGCTTTGAACATCTCAACATCAACTCTCTCTCAATCAAACTTGCAATCATCTATTGCAGTCAGAAGATCAAAGGATCAAGCTACTGGACTGCAAGAAGTATGATGATTCTAATCTGAAGCACTACTCTCAGTGAGAGCTAAAGCTTCAATCAAAGCTTAAGATTGATGGAAAAGCTTTAGGCAATAATGAGAAATGTGCTTGATATATGTACTCAAGACTGGAAGAAATGGCAGCAGCTTGAGTTTATCTCTGAGTTGAGAATAATAAGAACAAGATCAACTTTACAGTAGAGAGATTACTGAAGCAGATACACATGCTCTTTAGTGATTCTGCATGACAGAAAAAGACTATACAAAAGCTCAACAATCTATGACAGAGCAGAAGAGCTTTTTTCAACTTTCTGCTCAAATTTAATTAGCTACTGCTGGAAGCTGATAGTCACAGATAAGATGATCATATTAAAAAAAGATATTTAAAATCCACTCTAAGCATAGAGCTGAGAGAAGGCATGATGGATGTAAGAGAATCATTTCTCTATAAGAATTACTGTAAGAAGCTTAGATTAGTTGATCATTAACTCTCTAAGTTTAAAACTTTAAGGCAGTGGTCTAAACATTGTGAGAGTAGATTTTCTTCAGATCATACAATGTTTAATTCACACTCTCTACTTTATCATGCTGTTCTCAATCAATGAAACCAGTCTCAAGCTTCTACTGATGATCTGATGAATCTCTCTTCTGGTGCTGTGACCTGAAGCACTCATCACATTAAATTAGTAAATCAGACAGAGGTTAATTGAAGAAGAGAGCAAGGTCTGTGTCTAAGATATGGAGTCAGAGGTCATATGATTAAGAGTTACTCATTCAAATCTCTCAGAAACTCTGCCATCTCCATGATAGATAAGATGATCCTCAAGCTGGTACTGAATGATGATAATGTGAATATGAGTGAAGATTTAGAAAAAAAAGTAGCTTCAATCAAAAGACACTGAAAGAAGCAAAATAAGAAGCTTATGAAAAAGCAATGCAGAGAATTTAAATCTAAGATGATATTTAAACCCTTCACTGTTAATGCTCCAGTAGATAATATCTATTCAACTAAAGTAATGATAAACAGTGAATGTAATATCTATAGTCTTATTTCTCAATTCTACATTAACAAGCATAAGCTCCTGTGCATTGAAATTCCCTCTGTTAAAATGACTGGATTTGAAGACTCCATGGGACTCTCTATGAGCATAGTGACTGGCATTTGAATTGATATAGGCAGTCACATAACTGAACAGGCCTTTCTCTATGTGGTGAATGAGTTACATGGTCATGATATGTATCTATATGACCCCTGGCTGGCCCAGTAAAAGGCGACTGTGATCCCTCATTGAAGAATTGTGAGATTTAAAAAGAGTGACATAGAGATAGAGTCTAGTTCAAACACAAAAGCTGATGTGATTCCCATCTCTGCTGTAAGCTTCTCTAGGCTTGTGAGCACTTGAGAGAAGTGAAACATTGAGATCTTCACTGTCAGTTTGACTGACATTCAAAAGACTTTAGAAGTGAAATCAAAGATTGACTCTAGAGAAAAGCTGTCTGAACATTATCATGAGTTTTTGAACATATTTGATAAGGAAGCTGCCGACGCTCTACCCCCACTTTGTGGCCCAGATAGTGATCATGGGATTGAACTGATTAAAAAGACTGATGGTAACACAGAACAACCCTCTTGAGGCCCACTATATAATATGTCTTGAGAGGAACTACTGGCTTTGTGAAAGACTCTTACAGATTATCTAGATAAGGGTTTTATTAGAGTGAGCAACTTCTCTGCAGCTGCCTCTGTACTATTTGCAAAGAAGTCTGAGGGTGGACTAAGATTCTGTGTGAACTATTGAGCTCTTAACAAAATCATCTGAAAGAATCAATATTTTCTATCATTAATTAGTGAGACTCTACAGTGAATTGAACAGGCTAAATGATTCACTAAGCTGAACATTATTGCAGCTTTTCATAAGATTTGAATCACAGAAGGTGATGAGTGGATGATAGCCTTTAGAACCAGATACAGACTATTTGAGTGGCTGATTATACCCTTTGGTTTGGCCAATGCTCTGAGCATATTTCAAAAATATATCAACTGGGCATTACATGGATATCTGGACGATTTCTGCTTGATCTATTTAGATGATATCTTGATATTTTCCTCAAGAAGCTTATAGAAGCATTGCAAGCATGTACAAAAGATGCTTATGCATCTATAGAAAGCATGCTTGCAGGCAGACATCAGAAAGAGTGAGTTTAAGGTAAACAGCACAAAATATCTTGAATTCATCATTGAAGTGAGCAAGGGTATACAAATGAATCCTGAGAAGGTTAAAGCTGTTTTGAAATGGACAACACCTACTACTCTTAAAGATGTACAAGGATTTTTAGTCTTCACCAATTTCTATAGATGATTTATCAGAGATTTCTCAAAGATCATGACCTCACTGATGATTCTTACATACAAGAATATTTCTTTTTTGTGGATGAGCAAGACTGAAGAAGCTTTTAAGTGTCTAAAATCAATGTTTATCTTTGCTCTGATTCTGCTTCAATTTAACTCTGATTATGAGACTATATTGAAAACAGACTTCTCAGATTATTTCTCAGAAGAAGTGCTGCTATAATATGATGAGCAGAGCATTCTACATCCATGTGCCTTCTTCTCTTGCAAGTATTCACCTGTGGAATGCAACTATAAGATTCATGATAAGGAGTTATTAGCAATAATTGAGTGTTTAAAGAAATGAGACACTGAGCTATAAAGCATAAAGAAATTCAAGATTCTCACAGATCATAAAAATCTAGAATACTTCATGACTACATGCAGACTAAATGAAAGATAGCTATATTAAATGAATATTCTCTATCAATTCAACTTCAGAATTGATTACTGGCCAGAGAAGTTGAATACTGAATCAGACACTCTATCATAAAGAGAGTAGAACATGTCACAGAGTGCTGATGATGAGAGAATCAAGCAGAGACAAGCTCAACTACTTAAGTTTAATGTACTGGCATCTAGAATGGAACCAATAGTGACTGCTGTCAGTGTAGAACCTGAGATGTCTCTTCAAGCTCAGTGAAATAAGATCTATAAAAATGACAAAATCCTGCAGCATCTGGAGCAAACTCTTTGTGAGAGAAGATTCAGATTTTCTTTTGAACTCAGCATTAAGGCCTCCATCTCTGAGTGCTCTTTAAACAAGAATAGGGAGCTTCTCTTTCAAGATTATAAGTGAGTGCCAGACTTTGAACCTCTTTGAACTAGGTTAGTACATGAGGCTCATGACTCACCTCTTACCAGTCATCCTGGGCAAGAGCAAATGGCAGCAGTTCTAAAATTTGAGTTCTACTGATCAGACTATGCTGTCAATATGAGAAGAATGATCAGAAACTGTCATTGATCAAGAACTGTCATCTTTGCAGATCAAACACCACATGAAGAGATCAACATCAGAAACTACTTAAGCCTCTTCTCATTTCTGAACACATGTGGCAGGAGCTTTCCATGGACTTTATCATGAACTTATCAAGCTCTAAAGAATACATGAACATCATGATTATAATGGACAGACTGATCAAGAGAGTTATATTAAAAGCAGTTGAGAAAACTGATGCAGAGACAGTGACTAGAGTGTTTCTTCACAACATCATCTCTCAACATGATATCTCTAAGATGGTAGTATCAGATTGAGAGTCAGCTTTCACAAGCATGTTTTGAACTCAGATGTGTGACAAATTAAACATTAAAAGATGACTCTTCACAGCTTATTATTCAGAGACTGATGAAGCTACAGAGTAAATGAACCAGACTCTGAAAATCTATCAACACAAGTACATTAGCTATCAACAGAATGGCTGGTGTGAATAGCTTCCTCTAGCAGAGCTGGTCATCAATAATAGAAATGCTGTCTCAACAGACATGAGTCTGTTCTTTTTAACATATCATTTCCACATCTTCTTCATTAATATAGCTGATACACCCCTTGTTGAAATGCCACATAATTCTATTGAGTTTGCAGATGATTATATGAGGAAGGCCTACAAAGTGTTGAAGTGAGCTCATGTAAAAATGACAGATGCTCAGCAATCTCAAGAGAAATACATGAATAGATGAAGAGACCTGGCTTCAAGCTTTCAATCTGGAGATAAGGTCTGGTTGAGCTTAGAGAACATGAGAACTAATCATCTGTACAAGAAGCTGAATGTGAAATACAATCAATACACTGTGCTAGAAAAGATAGAATCTCATGTTTACTGACTGAACCTCTCATCTGACATTCACAATGTCTTTAATGTAAAGCTTCTACATGCTGTGGTAATGAATCCCCTGCATAGTCAGAGGTAAACTGACTGACAGTCACTCACTATAGAGACCTCAGAAGGATCTGAGTTTGAGATTGAGAAAATTCAGAGTGAATGAATCTATCAGAGAAAAAAACAATACCTCATTAAATGAGTAGATTGGGCTGAGCATACATGAAATGATGCAAGTCTCCTACAAAAAGTGAAGGTCTTGAACACTTGAGAGGCCTCTCAGCAGGCAAAATTAGATGTAAAAAGAGCTTGAAATAGTTATAAGAACATGCAACAAACAGGGAGAAGAGAGGTATTATAATAGATTGAACCTCTAGATTCACTCTGGCTGGCTGACTCAGTCTAGTCATCATTTGCATGTGTGTACATGATCATGCTACATGAGCTTGCTTAAGTTTGAGTTCTCATCTTATTCTTTTCTTCCCTTTCTCAAGCAATTCATTCTTGTTATATAGAAGGACTAGCCTTTAGATCTTAGAGCTTAACTCTTTACAGCAATGATGTTTCATATAAGTTTGAACTACTTATGAATAATCTTAGAATTCTCACATAGAGCTCATTGATAATTATACTTGTGTGAGAACTTGAATTTGAGCTCAGAATAATAATTAATAAATTGATTAACTCAGAATTTATCAATTGTAGATGAAGATTTGATCTCAGTGCTAGAATCTTAGTTGACAAAAAGAAAATTAACTGTTTTTTATATAATGTATACTTAAAAAAACTGATCATGTTTATTCAAGAATAGAATTTACTGTAAAAGAACTGACTCTTCAGTAAAGGCTAATTTTCAATTATTACGTTGAAAATTCTCTTATATCATATGATCATTTAATTGATTTTATATAATGATAAAAGAGATGCTGTACAAGCTTGCAGCTTTTTTAATACTTGAAGTTTGACCTTTTTTTAATGTCTGAATAGTCAAAAAAATCTTTTCTTTCTGAATAAAAGCTTGAGAAGGCTGTAGAGTGGGCATTTTATTGATGTTAATGTTAGACATGTGTGTGTGTATGTGTGTGTGTGTGTGTGTGTGTTTTTATTTAACATCTGGTTAGTCTACGTGCCTTATGAGCATGTGATCTAGTAGAGTCTGCATCAAACTATAGAGCAGGTAGAGCTGCGTCTGTAGGCGACTACTTATCTAGTAGCTATTTTACAAATGAGACAAAAGAGTTGCATATTGCTGCACCAGTAGAGCTCATAGATCAGTTGCTATAGAGCAGAGGTTTTGAGAGGTTTTAGATTTATGAGAGAGAGGTAGAGAAGGCAGATAGAAAGAAAGACAAGAAAGAAAAGAAAAAGAAAAAAAGAGAGAAAGAAGAAGAAGATGATGAGAAGAACAGAAGCAAGATAGAGAAGAAAATAATTTGTGAAATCTGATCTGAAGATGTGCAACAGCACATTGAACAGATATTTCAATAGAAGACTGTTTCTCTTAGCCAGTTATTGAATTCTAAAGCCTCACATGAGATTGTCAGTGTCTTATGAAGATTGTAGATAGATCAGCATCACTTTGCTGCTTTTTTTGCAAAAGTGCAATAGTAGAAATGTTCTAGAGTTTTACTATGTTCACATCAGTAGTAGCACTCTGCATCTTCATGCTTAAGATAGCTGTGATAGACTGCAAAGTCTTCATGATCTGATCAGACAGCATAGAGCTTTTCTAATGTGAAGCATGAAAGTTTTACCTCTGTTGAGACTCTCTTTAGTGGGATCTCCAGCTTCATATAGTGTTTGAGCTAATTTTTGACCCAGTAGTTCTCAAAAACCTGTGTGGTTTGTTCTATAGTGTGCCACTTTATATAAGCTAGAGTGTCTATGCTGTTGAATTGAGGTATCATGCTTGCACTTGCTGTCTGCACTGCAGCTGCTTTGACTTCAAGATCTGCTTTTTCATTATCAGTCATATCTGTGTAGCCTGGGACTCATCTAATGACCATTCTGCTCTTGATGATCAATGAAGCCTATCCCTACTCTGCCAGGCCTTTATGACTTTCAGAAACTGCATAAAGAACTGCTGACTAGAGGTGTTTGACACAGATTCAAGAACTCATGCTATCTTCAAATTGTCTAGATAAATGTAGATATTGCTGGCAAAGTTTGTCTAAGAAGAGATGATAACTTTCTTTAGATTCTGCAGAGCTATCATTGTCTCTGCATCAAAAACCTCTGCTTTATTCATTAACAGATTTTCTATAAAGATTAGATAGTGTTTGCTATCTCAGCATAGAGTTCATCCTGCACTAGTTGTGTGCTGAGAATGCTCTATCTGTGAATCATCAGTAAAGACTACCAGATTCAGAGAATTGTGTTATTGTAGCCAGCTCTTAAAGTCTTGTACTGTCTGTTTCTTTGTGTGATCTGTCTCATACTCAATCTGTAAATCTTCTTTTCTGAGAGATCTCATTCAAAAGAATATGAGTAAAGGGTCATATGCTTCTATCTCATCAGCATGACTGGATGCTCTAGACAGATATGTGGTATAGAGCTTGATGGTAGCTACTTTATTAAAGTGCCTCACTAGCAGATGCCTTTTGTCAAGCTTTTTGATTCTTACTGCAAATACAGCATGTCAGTTGTCTAGTGTCTCTTTCATTGACATGATTTTTAACTCACAGTATAGAGCTGAAATGAGTGTGGTCTTGTAGACTGACAATGTCTCTTGCAAAGTATTTCTAAGAGCTAGATCTAGCTTTCTGACTAGGCAATTTATTTGATTGATGATTATCTTTCCCTTCTTCATTCATATGACTTCAGACCATCAGGTCTCTGCTTCATAGCAGAGCACAAAGAGCATATAGATCTGAATGAATTATTTAAGCAGTTGTACTGAGATGTCTCTTGCTGTGTTGCTTAGTGTCTGTATATCATTAGACATCTGTCATGCCTTAGCTTTCATGGTCTCTACATGTTTCTTGAAGCTCAGTTCTCTATCTAGCCAGATATCTAGATATCTTATAAAGCTTTTCACTGCATTTTCTGTAATAGAGTGAGTGTTAGATATTGTTTCAAGATCAATTGAAAGGTTTGAAAGAATTCTGCACTGTGTAAAATATGCTATCTTGGTTTTGACAAAATCAAATATTAGTTCTTCTTTGCTGACTTAATCATTTAGCAACTTGAAATTCTTCTGAAGAGTAACAACATTCTCTTCAAGAGTGGTTCCAGCACTAAGCAGCTCTGGGTCATCTGCATAGTCTGAGTGTACACATCTTCTTTGTATAGTTTCTAAAAAGAAGAGAGGCTGAATATAAAGCATAAATAGAATAGATGAGACTGGCAAGTCTTGTGAAGACTCTGCTGAGATATCAAAAAGCTCTTTCAGAAGTTCATTTATTCTGATTCTATCTGTGCATTCTGTCATGAAGCTTTTTACTCATCTAATTAAATTTGATGATCAGTCTTGTTCTTGCAATCTCTGCAGCATTCTTTCTCTGAGTACAGCATCAAAAGCACTCTTGATGTTCAGAGTAAGAAGAGAGACTACTTTTTCATAGACTTAGACTTCCTCTATATCATGAATCATCACTGCCACTAGATCTGAGGCAGTCTGCCTTGAGAGGGCTTCAAAATGCTGAGAGTGAACAATCTTCTCTTATATAGTTGTTCAGATCAGTCTACAGACTACCAGGCATTTCAGTCTTTTCCTCAATGTTGAGAGAAGGGCTATAAGTCTGTAGAATCACAGAAGTGTTGAATCTCTGCTGATCTTAGACAGCACAACCAGTGTGGCATCTTGAAAGAAAGTTGGATGCTAGTCAACTCTAAGACAGACTCTGATCAGTCTTTTCACTGATATCTTAATATGTAATCATGTCTTTTGTAGCATCTCTGTTGACACTCCATCAGTTTCTGAAGTGATATTACTCATGTTCAGCAGAGAACTTTGTATCTCATGTGCTGAGGCAACAGAAAATGATAATTTGATAGATAATGAGTTGGATCAGCTAACTGAAATATTCTCTCTGCTTGCAGCCTTCTGTAAGAGCATCTGTTGCAGAAGATCTTTTTTCTCTCTAGAGATTGTTTACATTAGCCCAGTCTCTTCATCTACAAGAGAGGGGGAATGAAAGAAGTCAGTTGAATGAACTTATTTGATCATCTTAAAGATATCTTTTCTCACTGAGGCCTCTGCTATTTTGTCTTGTCAGTATTCTCTCTTAACTTTTCTAATGATTCTGACTACATTGCTTTTTGCTTCTTGTAAAAAAACTATAGTCTAGACACTATGTCTGATGTAGTGTTGTCACTGCTTTCTGGTAGTTCTCATTTCACTATGACTAATCTGTGTCTTGCCCAGTGCTTCTCTTGATGAAACTTTTCATAGAAGCTATTAGTGCATCTGTGATATCTTTAGTCAGAGCATCCAGCTGATCTATATTGAGATACTCTGAGATATCATATAGTTTATCTAGTTTTGACTTATAGACCTTCAGAATCTGATTAAAGACCTTCTCATTCATGATGTCAAGACAGAAAAAATAAGATGATCTGTTGAGTCTTGCACTTTGTGAAAGACTGATTTTGATGAGAAGAGTCTGATGATCAAAGAAGATGTAAAGAAATCTGTCCATCTGTGTGTTCACTTCTTTGATAACTAATTCCAGAGTGACCCAGACCAGATCTATCATGTTATGCCCACATGTGAGGCTGTCTGAGTCCATGGTGAGAGTAAAGTTGAAATTCATAGTCCATTGCAGAAATAATTCCACTCACATGTTTGAAGACACTTCTGATTGTCACATAGAGTGCTTGATATTGAGATCATCAGCAAGAAGCAACAGAAGTGCTGAAACAGATCAGAAGAGAAGACAGCTCACATCTTGTTCAGAATTCTCTGCATATGAAGATGCATTATATATGTTGACTGTCTGAAGCTGTAGATCTGAGATCTGTATGTGCAGCATGTGAATGTTTCAGTTTTCTGCCCAGAGGTCTGAGACTGCATGAGCATGAATTTGTGAGTATTTACACACATAGATGAGAATCTGTGACTTTCTGTCTCACTTTTCAATTGAGGCAAAGTAGTTGAATGCTGAATGCTTTATAGAGATGCATTGACTTAAGTTTCTGTGAATTCAGAGTTTCTATATAAGAAAAATATCAGTCTTTCTTTCAAATGCTAGATTGAGAGCTGTCTCATGTGTCTGAACTCTGTTTTTCTATATTGACTTACATAATCTGCAGGAATTATGAAGATCTAGAGTTCTTCTTCATTGAGTAGTTGAAAGAAGAGTGTTGTTGTATGAGATGATGTGTTGAGTGTTGCATTAGATGTTGAGTTAGACATCATGTCTAATTCTGTATCTGATGCTGTGCTCAATGCTGTGTTTGATGCTGTGTTTGATGTCAGCATGAGATTAGATCTACACTCAGTAGAATCATTCAACCTCAGATCTGCTGATGAATCTTAATCACTGCATTTGCTATTACTTGTATTGATCAAGTATATCTTACTCTGTGCATTGTAAATATCTCTCAGCTGATTTCTTAAGTGTCTTTGAATAGTTTCATTCTTTATCTCTAATCTGACAGAGCAGGATGAATCATCTTCAGCATGTGATTCAAGACAGTTAGTTCAGTGATTGAGACATTTACATGCTTCATTCTTCTTATAACAGAATGAATTTTCTTTCATGTTATTCTTAGAATTGCATTTTTTGCAGTGAGAGACACAGAGACAATATTTCTTTTGATGAAATTCTCAGCATTTGCTGCATTGTTGTATTTTAATCTTAGATGCTTTTCTGATCACTAATCTTTAATATTCATATAGTTCTACTTTTGATGATAGATTTACTGCTGTCTTTTGCAAAAAGTGTAATATAAGAGTGACTGTTGAGTTTTCAAAGTGTATTTTTATTCAGTGACTCTGAACAGACTTAATTATGATTTGAAGTGTGAATTCTTCTGTCATGAATTCTGCTGAGAAACACAGAGTTTCATCATCATAGTCATTAATCTTCATGAGCAGTTTAGAAATCAGATAGATGATTCAATGTTCTTTCTTCTCTATCTGAGCATTGATGAGAGTGATTGCTAAAACATTTTTTTTGACTAGTAGAATCTTCATGTCTTGCAAGCTTCTAGAAATGATGACAATGTCTGTGAGAATGACTTAAACTGCTGTGATGACTGCTGTCAAAGACTCTGAGAGTTCAGTCTTCAGCTTTCTAAGAGTAGTAATTGAGCTTGCTTTGCAAGCTAGATGATCTGAAGATAAATATGTAAAAATTCATGATATTTTTTCTTCTTTAAAATTATTTTTAAGCAGAGATTTCTGCAGTATGATTGCTGATATTTTTGTTACATTGATGCTGTCTGCAGCTGTTTTTGCATAGATAAAAGCTTTTGCATTACTTGTATCAGTGAAGTCAGCAGACTTGATTGTGATGAACTGCTTAGCTGTTTCTAGACTTTCATTGTATCAGTTCTTGACTAGTATCTTCACAGCAGCTTCAAGAATCAGTGCTCTTGATAGATTTTTTGTCTTCATGATATTTAAGTCTTCTTCAATCTGATTAAGCATATTTGCAGCAGCTAGTGCTTCTGCATGAGATTTCTGTGCCTCAGTCTCATGAGCAGCTAGGAGATTGCTAGCCATCAGATCACATAGATTGAGATGTATTGATACAACATTTCTGCTCTTTGAGCTGTCTGCTGATGTAGGGGAGCTTGGAGGCTCCATGTCATTCAGTTCACATGTGCAGTGGGTGATTGAGGTGAGGAGATGGGGTCTCTTGGGTGGACAGTGTATGGGAGAGCAGATGCACATCAAGGCTCAGAATGCATTTAGTGTTGTTGAGGGGCTGGGCGCGCTGGCAGTGCTGTGTCAGCATGCCATCAGGCTTGCTGCCTGAGGGGATGGGAGAGAGCTTATAGGGATGTGATCAGGATTGATTAAGATGTTTTTGTATAACAGTTGGTTGTCGTCCTCTGCAGTTTTGATGTTAGACATGTACGCGTTGGATAAACTGATTGACTAGGTGATCTGATCGACTAGGTGATGGATTACGTTAGTTTGCTGACTAAACGCTCAAACTGCCAAACAACACGCGAGCGCCCTAACCGCTCGTTGCTCGCATCCACAACATGCGCAACTCGCTTCGAGGAGCCCACTGTGACGATCGGGAACTACCGCTGTGCTGTCCTACCTAGGTAGACATTTACTTCCGCCATGGACCGGTCTCATCGAGAGCATCCTAGCAGCCCGTCGCCTGCGGCCGGGCTCCAAGGGAGGCTGTCAACCAAACACGCAGACAAACTGGCAAGCTCCTTTACTCGCCTCTCAATTGCAACAGGTTCTGTTATAGTCAGTCCATCCTCGACGCCTTCCCCTTCGCCGTACCAGTCACCTTCTCGTTTCATTGACAGGAACATTCCCTTCTCACGTCATAACTCGCCGTCGAGAGCTCTAGCCAACCACCCGTACGTTCCTCGAAGGACCCCCAGTACCAGTTCGTTGAGAGAGGAAAGAAGAGGTTCTACCTCGTCTCTTCAGAAACGATCATCGGTCAGCTCACTACGATCTGTTCAAAACTATAGTGGAAACGGTGTTACCCCCCAGCGACCCAGCCTATCGCGACGTGCCTCTTCAAACTTCCTTTCTACCACATCTTCTAGCATGCGCCCCAAGTCCCCCATAGTGTGCCCTGATTCCCCGATCCAGCCTTTGGTGCCAACCGCCTCCTCCATCGCCAATAGCCATTTCAAGAAGGAGTTGGCTTTGCATCAATCCGCGGACCTGCACTCCAAAACTCTCGTCATTGTACAAGATGCCTGCTACGGACACAGGTTTTCGCGCCCAAGAACCTCCAAGGCCGGCTTGGAACAAATTGTCGAACGCCCAGAGCGCTTACTTGCTAGTGTTCTGGGTGTATCAACCGCATATATTCGTATGGGAAGGAGGTATGATGACGGCCAGTTTGCACCACATCCGGACCTTGATCTTCGGTCACTTCCCATCCCACCCTTTCAAGTCCGGAAGACGACGCGCACTATGCCAATTAATTCCCCTGCGGTTACACATGTCCATGGAATAAAATGGATGGACGAACTACGAGTTATGTGTGATGCCGCCGAATCTCGTCTTGCATTGAATGGAAAGGAGTTGGTTCGCCCCAGCAGTTCAGGGAAGGACAATCATAGCTCAACAAGCCTCCCAAAACTCCACGAGGGCGACCTGTATTTGTGTTCAGAGTCCCTGAATGCCTTTGAAGGTGCGTTGGGAGGAGTCTGCGAAGCGGTAGATGTCGTGTTTGGGCCGACGTCGACCACTCGCGCTTTCGTGAGCATTCGACCTCCCGGCCACCATTGTTCAGCAGACTATCCATCCGGGTTTTGCTGGCTTAATAATGTTCATGTTGGTATTACTCATGCTGCAATGTCTCATGGTCTCACTCATGCTGCAATCATTGATTTTGATTTACACCACGGAGACGGATCGCAGGAGATTACTTGGGAGCAGAACCGGAAGGCAAAAACCGCTTCGAAAAACGCTCCTCTGCACAAGAAGATGACCATCGGCTATTACAGTCTGCATGACATTAACTCGTATCCTTGTGAAAGCGGCGACCTGGACAAAGTTCGTAATGCTAGCCTCTGTATCGACAACGCCCATGGACAGTCTATCTGGAACGTCCATCTAGAACCCTGGAAAAGTTCGGCTAGCTTTTGGGAGCTGTATAATGAAAAATATACAATTCTTCTTGAAAAGGCTCGAAAGTTTCTTAGATCCCATACCCTACGTTTGTTAAATTCACAAAATCAGGCACCACCCAAGGCAGCAATATTCATATCAGCAGGTTTCGATGCTAGTGAGTGGGAAGGAGTTGGTATGCAACGACACAAGGTCAACGTACCCACGGACTTTTATGCCAAGTTTACTTCAGATATTGTACGGATGTCTGAAGAGGAAGGTTTAGGTGTTGATGGGAGGGTTATTAGTGTTCTGGAAGGGGGATACTCTGACAGAGCTCTAATCAGTGGTGTGCTCAGCCATCTCTCAGGGCTTGCGGATAGCCAGACCAGCATTTATGAAAATGGAGACAACCGCCTTGCTACTGAGATGTTTGGTCGCCTTGGTTTGGATGATGTTCCCAAGGCGGTTCCGGAGGAAGTTTCTTCATTTGATACTCAATGGTGGAAACTTCCTCTGCTAGAAGAAATAGAACGTCTTGCAAACCCACCACCACCACCTCCAGCCCCAACTCACAAATCTCTTGAAAAAGGACCTCCTACATATTGTTCTCCCACGCAGGCGTCAGCGGCCAAAATCGTCATCCCCTCGCGAGACCGCAGATCAATTTCATCTCAGCTAAGTGCTGGTGACGGTGGTTACATGCGCCCACCCCTCCCGGTCATTGACTGGGCAACGGCGGCGTATGAGATGTCGAAAACCCTCATTCCTACAGACCGCCAGACAGTGAGCTTCCACCACTCGGAGCTGAAGGCTGAAGGTGCTCGTACACGACGGGACCGGCACTCAACTTCGAATTTTTCAGAATTACAGCCTGTAGATGACAGGAGATCTATGCAGTTGAGGGAGAGAAAACTAAAGTCACCCTCGCCGGAGCTACAAATTACCAAACGGTCTTCTCAAGCTTTGCGACGAACCACCATTGCATCAGTCAGTGACCTACCCGAATCATCTACCGTCACATCTTCTGCAAGTAGCAACCAAAATTTGAACCATGTTTATTCTCGGAATTCACGACGACTAAGTGTAACCTCGACCGTGGCATCCACTATCGGTGGAAACCCTAGTAAGGGCAGAGTGGAAGGAACTTCACCATCTTCAAATGGGGATAGTAACCGCACGCTAAATTCACTCCCAGGAACTTCAAACAGGAAGCCTGCGGAATTGGTAACAGTTAAATCCCGAGTTACGGGTGTCCGGTCTAGTCCAAGAAAAGCGGCACCACCCCCACAAGCACGAACGATCGGTGGAAGTCCAATTCCACCCTTCGATTCATCTTCTATCAATACGGATACAGCAGAGCATGAACTAACTAAACTTTCCGCCGGTATTAAGAAATTAAGCATTAAGCTTAAAGTTCCCAGCCCAGAAGAGCATGTAGCCAGAGAAGAGGAGCGACTGAAAGTTAGCGCAAACAAATTCACCTCCAGAAAGACTAGAAAGACTCAAGCACCCAAAACGTCTAGATCAAGAAGCACGAAATCCAGCGCGAAGACACTACGCCCTGGCACCTCGTTGGGCGAGGCTCCTGCCCCTCCTGTTGTACTATCTGCTGCTTCGGGTCATGTTAAGCAGGAAGCGGGTCCCCCTGCGGCACTTGCAAACCCTGACATTGAAATGATCCATACCCCAGATTTAACGACTACACCATTCTCCGCCAAGTTGAATAATGGGGCAGCTATATCTGTATGGCCATCAGAACCAGGAATGCAGCAGACCCAACAGAAGCCTTCGAAGCGCTTGTCACCTGATGGGATCTTCACACCTCATATTTCCCAACCTCTCACTCCTCGATCTCGATCCCTCGGAAACTCGCAGCAACCTCAAACCACCATCAAGTCACCGCCTACCTCGATGGGCTATAAGTCTGCTACACAACAGCAACAGCAACAGCAGCAAACTACTAATACACAACTTACTGTTTTCACGTCCACTTCCGCTATACCTTTCGCTACTTCATCCGCCGTTTCTAGTGCGGCCCCTCCAGGCCCACGCCAGGAGAATCGTCGAGAGCAGTGAGAATTACCAACACCACCAACGTCTATGGTTGAAGTTTATGCTGTATCATTTTTCAATACCCTTGTCTCGTTTGTGCCAATCAACTTGAACTCTTTTTCTTCCATTATATCCCTTCCCCCCCCTCTTAAAACTTCTTGTATGTTTCCTTTGCTTACTTCATTTCTTCAATACCCTCTGTGCTGTATATCTTAGTTGTATTATCCTCCCCCCACCTGCTTCCGTACTACACCTCTTCCTATCCCTCTTTAATAACCAACTCGGCCTTCCCAGTTTCCTTTATCCCCCTTGATTATTCCCATTACCCATCTCTACCTCTTCGCAACGGCTTGTGTTATGTTCCTTTACTATTTCTATTTACTGTGTTCTATATCCCACCTCCGCTGCATCACTATGCTAGTAAAACTGCTGTTGATATTCATGTATACCTCTGTAAACACAGGTATTATGTTCTAATGATCATTTTACTTTATTCATTTATATCCTCAACATGTTTAACACAACGAATAAAACAGAGGTATTCTTACTTTTCCCAGCAGATGTGTTGTGAAAAAAGCTTTATGATTGAAATTATTACTTTCTGTCTAAGATTACATGAATGTTAAACAGTTGCTCTTTGTTTTTTTATTTCTCTGCAGCTTACTAAGAGATATAAATAGTATTAATTGCTTTTAATCTTTATTATTCAATATAGAAATCAAATATACTGAAGTTTTTTGAGTTTAAATATTCTCAGAAAGTTTTTATCTAATAATATCTTTTTTTGTTTAAATTTAAGTGATTAGAGTATCTTCTGATGAATATTTAATTATTTTCATAAAACAACAAGCAAGCTTCACTTGTTTTTCACATTTAAGAGCATTTATAATAAACATTAATATGTATCTGTTTTAAATATGCTATAGAATGTATTCTATATTATTATATGCTGATAATCATTTCTTATAAGAATTAAATACTCTGACAGAGTGATTGAGAACTGAGCATTGAATTGAATTTATTTTTTAAATCTCAATAAAAGATTATTATTCAACTAGTTATTTGATAAAAAATAAATTAATCTATGTAGAACTAAAAAAAAAAAAAAATACATACAGAATATAGTCAATAATAACAGTTATCAAAAACATCTTAATCAATTCTGATCACATCTCTATAAGCTCTCTCCCATCCCATCAGGCAGCAAGTCTGATGGCATGCTGATGCAGCATCATCAGCACACTCAGCCTCTCAACAACACTGAACATGTTCTGAGTTTTGATGTACATCTGCTCTCTCATACACTATCCACTCAAGAGATCTTATCTCCTCATCTTAATCACTCACTGCACATGTGAACTGAATGACATGGAGCCTTCAAGCTTCTCTACACTATCAGATAGCTCAAAGAGCAGAAATGTTGCATCAATATATCTCAATCTACATGGTCTAATGGCTAGCAATCTCCTAGCTGCTCACAAGACTGAGGCATAGAAATCTGATGTGGAAGCACTAGCTGCTGCAAATATGCTTGATCAGATTGAAGAAGACTTAGATGTCATGAAGACAAAAGATTTATCAAAAGCACTGATTCTTGAAGCTGCTATGAAGATACTAGTCAAGAACTGATATAATAAAAGTTTAGAAACAGCTAAGCAGTTCATCACAATCAAGTCTGCTGACTTCACTGATGCAAGTAATGCAAGAGCTTCTATCTATGCAAAGACAGCTGCAGACAGCATCAATGTAACAAAAATATCAGCAATTATACTGCAGAAATCTCTGCTTAAAAATAATCTTAAAGAAGAAAAAATATCATGAATTTTTACATATCTGTCTTCAGATCATCTAGCTTGCAAAGCAAGCTCAATTACTACTTTTAGAAAGCTGAAGACTGAACTCTCAGAGTCTTTGACAGCAGTCATCACAGCAGTTTAAGTCATTCTCACAGACATTGTCATCATTTCTAGAAGCTTGCAAGATATGAAGATTCTACTAGTCAAAAAAAATGTTTTAGCAATCACTCTCATCAATGCTCAGATAGAGAAGAAAGAAAATTGAATCATCTATCTGATTTCTAAACTGCTCATGAAGATTAATGACTATGATGATGAAACTCTGTGTTTCTCAGCAGAATTCATGACAGAAGAATTCACACTTCAAATCATAATTAAGTCTGTTCAGAGTCACTGAATAAAAATACACTTTGAAAACTCAACAGTCACTCTTATATTACACTTTTTGCAAAAGACAGCAGTAAATCTATCATCAAAAGTAGAACTATATGAATATTAAAGATTAGTGATCAGAAAAGCATCTAAGATTAAAATACAACAATGCAGCAAATGCTGAGAATTTCATCAAAAGAAATATTGTCTCTGTGTCTCTCACTGCAAAAAATGCAATTCTAAGAATAACATGAAAGAAAATTCATTCTGTTATAAGAAGAATGAAGCATGTAAATGTCTCAATCACTGAACTAACTGTCTTGAATCACATGCTGAAGATGATTCATCCTGCTCTGTCAGATTAGAGATAAAGAATGAAACTATTCAAAGACACTTAAGAAATCAGCTGAGAGATATTTACAATGCACAGAGTAAGATATACTTGATCAATACAAGTAATAGCAAATGCAGTGATTAAGATTCATCAGCAGATCTGAGGTTGAATGATTCTACTGAGTGTAGATCTAATCTCATGCTGACATCAAACACAGCATCAAACACAGCATTGAGCACAGCATCAGATACAGAATTAGACATGATGTCTAACTCAACATCTAATGCAACACTCAACACATCATCTCATACAACAACACTCTTCTTTCAACTACTCAATGAAGAAGAACTCTAGATCTTCATAATTCCTGCAGATTATGTAAGTCAATATAGAAAAACAGAGTTCAGACACATGAGACAGCTCTCAATCTAGCATTTGAAAGAAAGACTGATATTTTTCTTATATAGAAACTCTGAATTCACAGAAACTTAAGTCAATGCATCTCTATAAAGCATTCAGCATTCAACTACTTTGCCTCAATTGAAAAGTGAGACAGAAAGTCACAGATTCTCATCTATGTGTGTAAATACTCACAAATTCATGCTCATGCAGTCTCAGACCTCTGGGCAGAAAACTGAAACATTCACATGCTGCACATACAGATCTCAGATCTACAGCTTCAGACAGTCAACATATATAATACATCTTCATATACAGAGAATTCTGAACAAGATGTGAGCTGTCTTCTCTTCTGATCTGTCTCAGCACTTCTGTTACTTCTTGCTGATGATCTTGTGAGCTACATAAAAAGAAAACTTTCTGTATTGCTAACTGCTATATAACAAAATACTAAACTTGATGAAATGAAAGAGAGTGCTGAGACCTGCCTGGATTATAACCATGGTCGCGTGGTCATGTGATATGGCAGCCTATAGTGACAAATGTGTAAAATGAATTTTTTTGATGTTTTTTATACTAGTGTTATGATGAGCACGCACCAATCATATTCATTCAATTTGTATTTAAATAGAGCTTGTTGATTATATCTAGATATCACACAGTAAAGAGCAATAAGATCAATATGTATTATATCTGTCCATCTAATTTGAATAGCATAAGAAAAAACATGTAGGAAGAATCAACTAGCAGAAAGAATGAGTAGTAGAATCAAAGATATAAGATCACATAGAATATCACACTGCTTCAAAAGAAATTGTATAGAGAAAAATTGTTTCACTTCAGAATCTTCATCACACTAGAATCTATCAATCATTCTACTAATCACTCTCAATGAATCTATTAATTATTCTACTAATCACTCTCAACGCTGATGCTGAAATCTTGTCCCATTTATTGATGAGTCAAGATATGTTGATTGTGTTTCAAGTTCACTAGAATGACTCTTCTCCATCTCCATCACAGTGTTTTCCATCATCTTTACATTTTCCTCCTCTGTTTCTGATTCTGTCTTCTCCCACTTGAACAATAGATCCTTCTCAAGCTTGATTGTCTTCAACTCATCAACTTTGTCTTCAGATTTGAAAGGGATTGGTAACAGTTGTCTTTATTTCATAAGATTCAGAATGGGTAAATCAACACAGAGAGCACATTCATATTTGATCACTGAGGTGGAGATATTCTCATTCTTGATCTCAATATCTGGGGATTTAACTTTGACATTCTTCGATTCCGATGGTTGTTTAATGAGATGATTGGACTCATCATAGGTGACAAGACAGATGTGAATAATTGTGGTTGTTGAAGATGATGAGTGCACTTTTTTAAATGAACTCAATAACTTCTCTAAATTCAACATTTAAACATCAGGAGTGAGCATCACTGCACCATTCTTTCTAGTAACTGAAGCAGAAATAAATGCATCAACTGGAGAAACAACAATAAGAGTATTCTTCCAAGCTGTATCAAGTCTGGCAGTGATGATTTCCAGAAAATCTTTCATTGTGAAAAACATACACTCTGAATAGATTTCATTTTGGATTTTTTGAATTGACTCCCAGTTATAGTGTGTTTGTAGTTTGACATCATTGTATTCACACTTCCAAATATGAATAAGAATTTTATAGGATATTCGCAATGAGGACAGTTGATTCAACTAGAATTTGATGGCAGATTCTTTTATAGATGATGTACATTGAATTGATGTACTGGCATTGGGAGTCATTTGTTGAACTTTTTGTGTTTTTTGAATTGCCAGTTGACATGCTCACTGAGGAGGTCCAGGATCAAGAATTGAGATGGAGAGTGATGGTGTCAGAGCTGAAGGACTGGAACTATCTTCAATGATAATGATTTCATCATTTGTTGAAGAGATGATGGAGGATTTTGTTGTAAATGGATTGACTTGACCACAATATGAACAGACAGCTTCACCACTACAGTGTGTTTCATGGGAAAATTCAGAACGATTGGGGCAGAATGATATCCACATAGTGAAGTAAATAAAGTTGATAATCAACAATAAAAAGAAGAATAAGAAAATTTGAGTGTATGTGTGAGTGTGGATTTCAGTAACTTGATTAGTATATTGATTAGTATAATAACTAACTACTTTGAGAGTGATGGATGTGATGAGTAATATTACATAAAATCTCTCTATTTTGATGTACATGCAATGAAGTATTTCAGTATCAATTAAGAAAGAGAATTATTAATTAATATATATTTTAATACTGTTAATAACTTTAGATATGAATACATAACTATGAATGATTATAATTTTCAAGTTACAAAGTATTTGAGTATATAAATAGATATATATATTTTGTATATGCAGTGTACATACATTATATATATATATCTAGTTCAATCTTCATGAAGCACTACAATATAGAATTTATAGAATAATTGTTATAGTAACAAACATAAAAAAGTATATTCTTGAGAATATTACTAGTAGTAGAATACATCTATAATACATCTGGCTTAACATCTCCACTATTCTCATCATAGATGTTCATTTTCATCACATTATCAAAATTTATTTCATGCTTCTGCAATCGCTCTGTCAGCCAGTTCCAAGCCCCAGTTTGTTTTTCAGATTTCTATAACATAGAAACTTGTTGAGATCTTATATGATCATGTACAAGTTTTCGCAGCTGAAGATATATTATCTTATGTAAATGTTCACTCTGTTTATTGACAGCTGCAGCAGTGACTCTTCCAGAAGAAAATCTCAACTTTGAAATCTGATTCTGACACTAATTCTTTGTCTACAGTGGTAGATACTCATTAATATCTATCAAGTATTAGTATACATAATATTAGATCAACAAAGATATTACATACCCCAGTTTTGAAAGTGCATATGAAGTTCTAAAAGTACTTGTGAATCTGGTTTTAATTTTGTTATTTCTTTTGACTTTTTGATATCCATAGATCTTGTTTTTAAATGTTTTTTGTTTTTGATTTTCTTTTAGTTAAAATGAAATGATATATCTGCTGCAGACAAATCTTCATATAAATTTCTATTGGTGGGTGTCTATAAGTGGAATTAAGTAATTACAGTGGAAAAATACAAAAAAATTCATTTGACACATTTGTCACTATAGGCTGCCGTACTAACATTAAGTGATTATAACAGAGTGATTGAAGTAAGCAGAGTAATTGAAATAAAGCTAAGCAATTATAGTAAAGTAATTAAAGCAAGCAGAGTAATTAAAATAAGTAAAATAATTGAAATAAGCAAAGTGATTGAAATGAGTGAAGTAATCAAGATAAACATAGTGATTATATAACAGTTTTAATCTAGATATAGATAAACAAATAATTAGTTGTCAACTAGATAAGTTATATCAACAAAAATACTAAGATAATTTTTAAAAGATAAACTTAGATAAGATCTGATTTTTCATCTTTTAGTATCTTATCTCTCTTTTTTAGTATTTTATTTTTATTTTTTTAGTGTCTTGTTTTTTTCTTTAGTGTAATTGCTATACTGTTGCTATACAGTTTCTATGAGATAATATAATTGATTACTTAATAATTTCTATCACTTTAAGAATATTATAAATTTTATCTTAATTCTTCAACTTTAAATCTTGATTCTGTTTTACACTATCATATATACTAAGATAATTTCTAAAAAATAAATCTGATAAAGACTCAGTTTATATAGTTTTTAATATTTTATCTATTTTTTATTATATTATTCTTATTATATTATTTCTTTTTTTAATATGATTACTATATTATTATTATATAATTTTTGTAAGATAATTATAAAATAGTTATTATATTAATACTTAAATGAAGTTTATGCTATTTGATAAATGAAGTTTATAAATTTGATAACTGCAGTCTGTTCTATCTGATGAATAAAATCTGTCTAGCTGATAAATTTATGAAGTTGAGTGATTTCTAAACAAAGTTTATTCTATATCATCATATATTCAAGATAAATAAATTTTAATATTTTTATTTTTAATCTTAATTTTTTCTATTATTTTTTAAATTAATTTAAAATTTATTTAATTACTTTGAATTTATATTTTTGAAGTTTTTTTAATATTGTTTAATAATCTAAAAATATTTAAATATTATTAATATTTACTTTCTGAATAATTATTTTATAAGTTATTATAAAAGTCTTTTTAATGAAAAATAATTCAATATTAAAAACTTCATATTTTTTTTCTATATTTTATAAAAGTATCTTATATTCTGAATCAGATTTAGAATATTTTACTGCTATATCAGATTTCAATTATTTTTGTTCACTTTTTAAATCAATTAAATATATTAATAATAAGTTATTTTTATTTATCTCTAGAATATTTTAAGTATTTATAATTTTTTTTCTCTTCTTTTGACCATTTATTAATAGTAATATCTCTTTAAAATTAATAATTCTATATTTTCTTCTAAAGAATAGAGCTTACTATGATATATATTTTTAATATTTAAACATGATAATAAATTGTTAATTATAATATATATTCAATATAGTTAAAAAGATAATATCTTTTTTAAATTACTAGAGTATTTATTTTTATCTAAAAATATTTTTTTACTTAAGTTTTTTTTAAATATACTTGAATAATATAAAGTATATACTTTTATTTAAATTAAATAATTTATATTTATTTTTATAACTTTTAAAGTATAATTTATATAAGTTTTATCAAATCTATTAGCTAATAATAGAATTGATATTTTTATTTTCATAGCTTTAATTAAAATTGATGTTTTTATTTTTATAGCTTTAATTAAAGATATTTTAAAAGTTTATAAAAAATCTTCTTATAACTTTCTTCTATAATAGTTGAAATTAATTTATTAAGTTTTTTTTACTTTTTTTTTTATTAAATAGCTACTGTATAATCTGATACAAAAGTTATATAAGATATATATAATTATCTCATAACTTGAAAAGATATATTTTTTTCTATATTAAGAAGTCTAAAAATATCATTTAAAGTTCTCTCTATCTGAGTAATTCTTTTTTAAATATAAATTTTAAAATTTTACTTTGAGTCTAACAAGACTTTTAGCTATATTACAAAAGCTTTTAATTTTATAAATTAATAAATCAATTTTATACTCTTTTTTACATAGTTTTTTAAATAAAAAGATTAGATCTATAATTGATTTTTCTTAAATAGATTTTATTTTTAATATATTTTTTTATTAAATTTATTAATTAAGTTAAATTCTTATAAAATTAGTCAATCTATCAATTTATCTACTCTTGTAGACTAAGTATAGTCATCATTTCATCA